>NC_084903.1:20726954-20939076 GCF_949316345.1 Pungitius pungitius
ACCCCACTGTGTTGATGCAGTTTCCTCCTTCACAGATGCCAGGGATGGCCTGGCACTCATCCACATCTGTACATACGAAGCATACAATTACACACACACACACAAACACCTGCACACACATGTATACAAACAAATGTGTGATGAAATGAATTGAATGAATATGACAGAATAAAATGTAGGTCTCCCCCCAGGACGCTGTGACCTGATGCAGTTTCCGAGCACTCCATGTTGCCCCCCCCCCCCCCCCCCCCGCCCCCCCTGCAGAGGTTCTGATGATGTTGTTGGTTCTGTAGCAGACAGGCAGAGGGCCGTCTTACCATAAATGAGCTCTCCCACGTGGCACCGCCACTGACCCGTGTTACTGACTCTGACAGCCGCGCCGCAGCGGGTGCCCGCGGGCATTCCATGCACACGTGGGAGGCACTGCCACCCACCCCAATTTAACCCAATTAGAACTAATCCCCTGCAGAGGGGATGATGGGTGGGGGGCAAACCCCCCCGGACGAAAGGGGGAGAAGGAGTTAAAACGGCTGGGGATGGAAGCAGGCACTTTACCTGAAGGAGGAGTGTAAAGGGGGGGAGGGGGGGGGGGGGGGAAGAGAGACAAAAACAGAAAAAGAGAGGGGGATGGTGACTCTACCTTGGCACGCCCCGGTGCGGTGGTTGGGTATGAACCCTCTGCGGCAGGGGTGTGGCTGGGCCGGGCACATCTCACAGGGGTGACCCCAAGCCCGTCCCACCGTGGCGCAGCACAGCGTCTTTGTGCACAGGATGCCTGTGAGCTGCCCCTGACACATCTGGTTGTGCACCGAGGCGAAGCACGGCCCAGTGCGGTAGTCTGCAGAGGGCGAAGCAAGAGTTTGTTTTTGTGGAAACTTAAGATTTGCTTTTTGTTTTTTTGAGGGGTTTTTTTGTGTTTCCAGTACAATCGCAATGCAAAACAGCAACGCTTGGTGTCCTGTCTTGCACATATAAGAAAAGAGAAATTTGTAAAAAAAAAAAACGTTGAGTTGTGACGAAGAAAGCTGGAAGCTGAAGTTGAATCTGTGAGTGAATAACTTATGTCTGACGTACATGAAAAGAAACTCTCAAACTCAATGCAATTTTGTGTGACATCTACAACTCCCTTACAGCGCGAGTGATGAAAGGTCTGCAGAGCGGACAGTAACACACTCCATAAAGAATGCATTGTCTGTTCCTGGCATTTTAATCGGTCTGGCTCTCAGGTGCATTGAATGTGCATGTGTGTGTGTGTGTGTGTGTGTGTGTGTGTGTGTGTGTGTGTGTGTGTGTGCATGTGATAGAGAAAAGCAGAGATGGGGAAGGAGTCTGGAAAAGCTTTTAAAGTTATGTGGGCGGATGTGGAGAGTAAAAGACACAGGCTAGAATAAACAGAGACAATAAAAATTAAAAAAAACACACAGTTTGTAGTGACAGTTGAGTGCGCTGCTTTTTCTCATTTTTCAAGACACACACAATCGATCGATTGATCATCTCAGCCCTGCAGTGGCTGGTTGACGGGGCTCGTCTGCAGAGTTTGGTCGCCGATATCGAGCAACAGCTGCCTGGAATCACACACTAAATAGCTTATAATAAGTGTGTAAAGGAAGTCCCACCCCCCCCCCCCCCCCCCCAAACTGGTTTATTCCTCCCTCCCTGCCATGTATCCGAACCGACGCCTCACTCCACCTTCTCCCCCCCCCAGAACACCACTCCTCACTGCGAATACCCCCGCGGATTTAACAAAATCACCGACTCTAATCAGGTGAGGACTTGGACACAGAGATAGGACGGGGGGGAGGGGGGGGGGGGCGGAGAAGAAAGAGAGGGCGAAAAATTCATCCCTCCCGGATGAACCTGGCCGAAATCCAGAAGCGAAAATCATTTCCACATTTCTACGGCAGACAACAGACGGCGAGAGGGAAGAGGGAGAGACGGGTTCCAACGGCGCAGTCGTTTAAAACAAACGAGACATTGTGCGTTTTCCCCCGTGCCGACGGAGGAGGGGGAGAGGGGGGGGGGGTGTGGGGTGGGGGGGTGGCCCGGCCCAGAGCCGTCACGTGGGCCACAGCCTTCCGCGCTCCCTCCGCCTCTGGCTCCGGTGCTGTGTGAAGCAGAACTGGGTCATCTCATGCTTCTCCTTCCCCGCTCCCTCCTGCTCCGGCTCCACAGGGGACCGAGTGCTTTTAATCATTAGTCCGACTTCTCCGTTCACCCGGCGGAGGAATGCCACTGAGCACATTCGCTTTCAGGCATTTTTACTTGATTCTTTCCATTTTTTTAGGGGGCAAACCTCTACACCAGAAAAGGGTGCTACCAGAAAGCTGGTACATCAAGCTAAACACCACAGCTGAGCTCAGATCGTAATCCACTATAACAGAATTATCTAACGGAACCGTCTAAAAAAAAATATGAATACGTTTGACGTAGCACCGGCTACAACGTTTGAGAAATAGTTTAAAAGAAGATTGATCGCCCAACACAACGTCCCCTCTAGACCTACAGATTAAACCAAGTGAAGTTCCTTTCTGCTAATAAGTAAAGTAAAGTCAGCAGACTTACAGTCGTTGCTAAACTAAGCTGCGTATTTAACAGACACACATGAGAGCGGTGTCGATTCTTCTTCTTTATGCAAGAAAGCCAATGATCGCATTTCGCAAAATGTCAAACCGTTTCTTTAAAGATGAGTCACTAGTAACACAATTCCAATGTCAAATCCCGCTTCATTGAAATTTCTAGGTGTTTCCAAAGGGACGCTGGTGCCTGGTACCAAGAGCACTTTGGTTCTACAGAAAGTTGCTTGTAGTAATTAATGCTAAAACCTTTCCTAAAGAAAAACAAACCCGACCAGCTGCCAGGCATCTTCTGTATTTACACAAAGCCTAAATGATGCAACGAAGCAATGCACTGTAAAGAGGAAAAAAGAGATAACAGGAGATACGGCGTCTGCATAAGTACGGCGGGCTGTCTCTCTTTTCATCAGATTAAAAGTTGATGTGTTATTACGGTCGGGCTGCCACACATGACTCACCTGACATGATGCCTCGAAAACCACAAAAGATCTGAGCATGAAACAAAGCAAATGCACGTGCAGCACTCAAACAGTCAGGCTGACGTAAACGGGGAGAGGCGGACAGCTGTGGGGCGAAAGTGTTGTCATTTCATCTGTCATCTCACTGTCTCTCTGTGAGCTGCATGCATTCGGCGGATCCACCCATGTCCTGTACATCTGGCAGCAATCACACATACGAACAAACAAAACGCACCCAAAACGCACACACACACACACACACACAGAACGTAAGCCAATGTCCCAGACCCTCATCCGCAGTCTAGCCAGAGATGATCTCAACACACCGAAACTCAGAAAAATGCCGCTCTTGTTTTGTGTGCGGGTGATTGCTCTGCTTTTTGCAGGGAGAACGGTGGCTGGACGGATGGTTCGGTTTTTCATTTTGGACCATAATATAAACGCTGGCTTCCTCAATGGCCGTTGGGTTGGCGCGCGGCGACGGCCTCGGTGTGAAACGGGAGGGAGGCCCTGCGGGGGGGGAAGCGGGTCGGAAGAGCTTCCTGGATTAACTCCAGAATGTTCGTACACACACACACACACACACACACACACGCACACACTAGCACTGAAGTCCATCCGTCTTTTCCACCTCCTCTAATCAGACGGTGCGCACGGCAGCCTCTCCAGCCTTAACATATGCGGGAATATGTGCGCGTGCATTCCACGTGGTTCCGTACACGGACTCCTCCGCCCTCATATGGGGAAAGTCAGCGAGGCGTTAAGAGGCAACAGAGCGCCTCAGCTCTCCGTTGTGCTCACTGACTCATTGACTGACTGTGACTCACCTGTGGCCACCTTTTTTTTTTCAGACGAACCCCAGACGGGTCAAATGCATTGCTCCCTCCGCGGCTAAACCGACCCCCCGAAGGCGGGAGAGCGGAGAGAGAGGAAGGCCTCTGCGTGCGATGGGCAGCGGCGCCCCCCCCCCCCCCCCCTCCGGGTCTCAGCGGTCCTAACGCTGAGCCCCGATTGCCACAAGATCTCTTCCACATTCAAGTGAAAAAAGCTCCCGATTGCAGCTACTTCTCTCCCCCCCCCCCCCCCCCCCCCGGTCACATCGCGTGGTTGCAGAAAAGCTTGTGCTTGAGTGATAAGATCAGGCCGTAATGGGGCACGGTTCTGTAAATTGCATTAAAAACAGTGGGGGGTTGTGCATGTGCGAACACATGTACTTCACGCATGCGCTCGTGTTTGTGTAAGAGAATAATTTCCCCTTTGGAGGTGATAGATACTAGCCAAGGAAATTCCAACGGAAAGTAAACCAAACCCAAAACGCCACTGAATCCGACGGCCTTCTGTCACCACCTCTCTTAGAGCAACAAAATGCAAGATGAAGGACCAAAGAACCGACCAATTTAGGCTGCAAGTACTAAAGTGTTGCCCAAAAAAAGTCCCCCAAATCCAAACACGATATCCTCAAATAGCTTCAAAACTTACAGATATTCATTTAAAGATAATATGAAACGGAATAAAATAGATTTATTCAGCACAATGAACTGTGTTGAGATCTGTTTCCAGATAATTGCACACAAACACACACACACACACACACACAACAAAACGTCTGCCTGTTCCAATCACAGAACAACACCATCACTGTAGCGGGGGAACAACTATTCATGAAGCAGCAGACGGTGACTGGCCAGTTTGCTTGTCAGTGTCACCTTACAAGACAGAACTATGTGGTCGTATCTTTTGCACGTGCAACAGAAAACGCGTCGCACGTTTCCCCCCCGAAAAGCACGAGAGGGTCTAGAATAAAAATTACTTTGTGCTAAACTTGGATTCCTCAGCCGTCTCGGAGGCACTTTGCCCAATCTTCCACAGGAAAAGAACGGAAGCCAAAGTCACAACATGCAATGGTGTGCCTCGGCAGATAAGACCCGATGGACTCTCATTGGCTGCAGGGACGTAGAACCCGCGAAGGTAAACTGAAGCGCCGATTTCCGACCCAGACCCGACGGACTGGTGGAAGAGCGACGTCGCTAATTAGGAGCTTTGCCGGCAAATCTAAATATTAGCTTTACTGGGTCACGTCGTCGACCCCATAGGTCATTGCCGCCAGACACCAGGCCTGCAGACGCAGCGGAAGGCCGCCTCTCGGGGGGTTCGCGTGCGCTTGTATACTTTGTGGAGCCTTTTGCTTTCGTGTGTCGAGAGAGGGACCGCGGGGGTGGGGGGGGGGGGGGGGTGGAGGCCTTCCGCTAACAAACAGCACCGCTAACAAATGCTGCGTTCCCCAGAGCGTTGTGTAGGGAGCAGCGTGTGGAAAGAGCCTGACATGCAAACAGAACCAACGAGCGTCCACGTCACTGGTGCTGGTGGCATGACAGAGAAGAGTGTGAGGGCGAAATGCCGGGGTACGGCGGGCCGGGGGGGGGGGGGGGGGGGCGCTGGTTACCTTTTTCGCACTGGGCGCCGGTGAAACCGTAGGTGCACACGCATCTGTTGGGGCCCACGCACCGTCCTCCGTTGAGACACCCGTTATCACACACCGCTGGAGGAGAAGAGAGAGAGAGAGAGAGAGAGAGACAGAGAACACAAGCAGTGACGCGACCGCTATTTTTTGGTTTTCCAGACTTTTGAGTCTCACAGGCCATCTCTTTTTTTATATTTTTTTTATTGGTTATGCTAACAGCGCAGTCCCCCGAAATGACTTGCAGATATGTCAGATGGTGGAAACAATGCAAAG
The DNA here is from genome assembly GCF_949316345.1 of Pungitius pungitius. Taxonomy (NCBI): domain Eukaryota; kingdom Metazoa; phylum Chordata; class Actinopteri; order Perciformes; family Gasterosteidae; genus Pungitius; species Pungitius pungitius. The sequence goes on from NC_084903.1 coordinate 20,732,720, forward strand.
TTATAAGCAAGTTGAATCACGAGCATCTGCACACAGTACCAGATGTTTCAAAGAGTTTTGATTGATCATTTCTCACAGTTTGACTCTGTTTTTCTCTTCCAAATAAGTCCGACTTTGCGTCTTGACTGCTCTCGCTTCGTGGCCTGTTTGTTCCAGAAACGTTGGCACGAGCACGTCTCAGCAAGTAAAGAGCCGTTACGAAGTGACGCCGCTCGGCCCGGAAGGCGGCGGACGCTGCGCTGCGATTGGCCAGCCTGATGCGCGGCACAAACAAGGATGAATCGAGTGCGATTTCACTCCTTTTTTGTTGGGAATACGGATCTAAAATGTTGATTTCAAAACACGCTGACGGTGTCAAAGTGTGTCAATGGGGGGGGGGGGGGGGGGTGTTTCTGGACGATCCTTACGTTGACCGCAGTGGTTTCCCACGTAGCCTTTCTGACACTGGCAGTTGTCCTCGGCACACGACCCCCCGTTCATACACCGTACGTTACAGTGCTGGACTGTGGGCACAACAACACACACAGACAAGACATTTACCAAAAAAGATAGAAATTCAGAGTCCACAAAAACATCTACAAAATAAACTGGATGCCTGCTGAACTCCAAAATCATACTCTGATATTTCCTAGAAAGCTGTGGTGTGCAAAGAGATAAGCGCATCGGATCGAAGCGCAACATGGAGGAGATGTTGAATGTGGACGTCGTCCAAAGCACACACACACACACGCCCAAAGGACTCACACACGCACACACCCCGCGAGATTGAGCGCTATTTGCAAGAACGTGATTGCAACATATATATATATATATATATATATATATAAATTGCTTGATTTGATTTTCAAGGCATGCTTTTTTGGCTTGGTATCTCATATTTTTGTACCAAAGGTCAGTGCTCTTTACTTTGCTTCAAGGATCCTGAAGGGATCTGAGCCAATTGCAACCTCTTTCATTTTATGCCATGGAAGTAATACTGAAAGTTCAATGTCATCTATCATTCATCACTGCTAGACATTGTTCTTACTGCACGGTAAAATGCTTGCTCTTTAGATTGCAGGTCATTTATTTTTATTTATTTTTTACATATTTTTTTAAATGATATCATTACTGTGCTCATCTAAGCCAAATACCAGTGAACCTCTCGATATATGACAACTATATTATAAAAACCCATGAAGCATATGACAGCAGGCCTCACAGGAGTCCACGCCGTAGGAAAGGGGAGGCAATGTCTAACAACCTGACTTGGATCCACAGGACGGGGCGATCTGGCCGTTGGGGCAGGTGCACATGTTGGGTCTGGAGCAGAAACCATCTCCACATGGACTCCGGCAGATCGCTGCAAAGGAGAAGAAGACACTCGGTCAAACGACAAAACAAACCCCCTCTGCCAGGTACGAGGTAGGGTAACACTCCAGTTATTACGTTATTTTCTTCTTTGAGTTTTTTCGCTATATTTGTTCTCATTTGTTCTCTTTCCCACAGATCATTGTTGGCATTGTCGCCCTGAACCAAGCTCCCCCCCCCCCGTCAGGTAGAGTCCAGCCACGGGCCCCGAACTCCCTGAAAACCGTGTCGCAGCTAAACAATGGCGCTAGAGCCGCGACAGGCATCCGGCACGCCGACCCGCCAGACTGCAATCAAACAACTCTACAGCCTCTCAGGGCTTCCTGTCTACTGAGAGGGGGGAGAGAGAGAGAGAGAGAGAGAGAGAGAGAGAGAGAGAGAAGAAACCACTGCCAAAATACCAGAGGACATTAACCAATTCCCACTTGGTTACATCATTTTATCGGCTTCTTGTGTTCATTAACCCAACCAAATCAACACCTTTAAGTATTTGGTTTGTACGCTAAAGTCCAGTTTCATTAATTAAAGGGTTTCATTAATTAGGCAACTGAAACTGAAAAGATTTTACATCATTGTTATTCTGAGTTATTGATAATGGATCAAATCTAATGATAATCTGAACTTTGAGGAGACAAAACTGACCACTGTCAGAAAGAAACAACACTTTTGGTGGTATCATCACTGTTTGATAGTTATAGTGTAATAAAAAAACACTGTAAAAGGTTTCAAGTAGTGTTACATGCATCCACTTGCACCCTACCGGAATTTTACAGCAAAACAGGAATAATGGAAGCGATACTCACGAACAATGCACTGGTTTCCTCCAGTCAGGGTCTTCCAGCCGGGGCAGCAGTAGGCGCTGTTCCGTGAGCCACACACATTTGGTCTGAGAAAGACAAGAGCATCAGAATTATGACCCGAAATATACAGTTCCGATCGGCTCCAAAGTCAAGTCCAATCGCCCCACGAAGGCCTCGGCTTCGGTCATTACGCGCTCGGAATTCCATTGACGTTGACTCCTGAACCTTACGTGGAAACCCGATCGACTGGTGTTAAGGTTTGGGCTCCCTGCGGTGCTGTTGATACTTTAGGGCGCGGCTTTTTTCCAATAAAAGACATTGGTGAGGAGAACATTATGCTGCACAAGGGGTTTTAAGATAATTGATGAACCTGAAAGAAAAAAAAAGATTGCATCTGACATCGAAGGGAACGCCTATGTCATCCCGCCGCAGTTCTGCAATATGTCAAATGTGAATTTGTAAGCTTCCACTGGGCATGTTCTGACCCGGGGGGGGGGGGGGGGGGTCAGTGTATATACTGTACAGAGTAAGTGCAAACAGATTGAGAAATGAAGCCTGATGGATGTCCGGGTAAGTCAGCTTGACACAGAATGCAGGCCGCATGCACTTCCTTCCTCTGAAACCAGATGTTTTGATGAATTCTTCTAAAGCACGTCAAATAAAAATGCCTGTGGAGGATGCTCATTGAGCTGTCTGCAGTACGACCTTCGTCAGCTGTTTGCTGTCATCGCTGGACACACAAGCTCTTTCTTCTCTTCTCTCACTCTTTCTCTCTGCGCACACACGCACACACACACACACACACGCACACACACACACACAAGCACACAACCTCTCCAGCAGTGACCCACTGTGTACAGCTGCAGATGTGATTTATCCACAACTGGGGTGTGGTGTTTTTGGCCTAAGGGATTAGACTGTTTCTCCCTCTCTCTCTCTCTCTCCCTCTCTCTGCCACAGCCACACACGACAAATGGCCTTCTTTGTTTGCAAGGCATTTATTTATTAATTTATAATTGCGGTCAGCAGGAATGTGATATTCTTGCCAGTATTTAATTGCTCGGAACTTCCCATCGCAGACAATGTCTCGCATGGGTCTCTGCCTGCCTCATTTTTTCAATAAAAAAGTATTTTTTGTTCATTGTTTTTTTTTACCTTCAATGATCATAAAACAGTTTGTACGCAAGCAGAAGCGACACCTGCTCCATAAGACACGTTAAGCTGCGCGTAGCACACAGCCGACCGATAAGGGATCGTGTGGTAGTCGCGTTTACCCTCTGAGGACGTCCGAGCCTCCCCTCCTCTTGGCCCTGCTGCCTCGGGGGTCGCTCTGCTTGCCCATCGTCCCGCTGTCCTCGGTGTCCGCCGCCTCGGCGGCGTCTCCGAGCCCGGTGCACAGCGACAGCAGGGCCACCAGGGCCACGGAGCAGTGCAGCAGGCGTCCTCCGCGCTTACACCCGGGCATGTCCGCTCCAGAACGCGCGCACAGCTCCAGCAAGTGCCTCGGCAGAATTAAAAGTATCCGGGGAGGAAAAAATTACACCAAAAAAAAAAGTCTTGAGTCAAAGCTGCAAAGAGAAAAAAACAAAAAATGTTTTTAAAGTTTGGGGAAAAGACGAGGAAGAGCAGAGTGCAGGAGATGCTGCGCACAAAAACAACCGTGCTGCACTGTGAGAGGTGGCTGATGTGATGTGAAGTTATTAAGTTTAAAAAAAATTACCAAAAATTAAAAAAAAAAACACATTTAGCTCAGAGGCACAGAAGCAAAGCACGCAGTGGAGATCATGTGCAGCACGAGTGAGTCGTTACTTTACCTTGTCTCCCGAACAGGAGATTCGCCTCAGACCCGACGGAGGACTACTTCACTCCCAACGTACAGGTACTGCGTGATGCCAGCTTAGAGGAAAACTGCGCAGAAGGTGCTATAAATAGATGCGCATCGTAACTTCTGCAGTCTGCTCGTGTGCATCCAGTTGTGTGTTGACTTTGCATTCCAGAGGATGAGAATGGCAAAAACTCCCTGTGTGTGTGCGTCTCTCTCTCTCTCTCTCTCTCTCTCTCTCTCTCTCTTCCTCATCCCTGCTCTGCTCAACTTTACCCAAACCTTTTTTTCTCTCTCTCTCTTTATTCCTGCTGCTCTCGCGATACAAAAGCTCGAGCGCAAAAAAGAAAAAAAAAAGTTAAGTTAAACTCAGGCTCCCTTGGCTCCAAAAGCTCGAGCGCAAAAAAGAAAAAAAAAAAGTTAAGTTAAACTCAGGCTCCCTTGGCTCCGACTTTGAACATTTAAGTCAACTCGTGGGATTTTAGAAGGAAGAGCACAGAGCTTCTTATGCAATCCTTTGTGTCAAATATAGATTATGAATAATCAGGTCGTGTTCTTGGCACGAGCCACCTTTTATCAGGTTAATGTTGAACAATTTATTGCAATAATCAAGACTATTCCTGGTGAAGTGTGCAGGTCTAAATTGAATTAGTCAAAAATGAATAACGTTTGTTCCTAATTAAATCGAAGGACCCAATGTTAAACCCACTCAAACTATTTGAATTTACATTTACAGTCTGAAAAAAATGACAGCCCGAATATGTCTGAAACCATTTCAATCCTCCTCCTCTAGGAGTGAATTGTGTCCTGCACACTGTGCATGCTGTGTGTTTTGAGGAATTTTGTCCAGAGCAGTGATAGTTTTCACACACTGATTCATGTCTGCAGCCCCGCCCAGCAAATATAGACTGGGCCCGGCTCCTCTCTCCAGTGTGCTATCGCTCCAAAGCCTCTTTGACATTGTGTATTCACTGCATTAGTTTCCAATATCAGCTTTTTCCCTTCTTCTTCCTCCTCCTCCTCCTCCTCCTCTTTACCATCCACATTCTCCTCTCACACGTGTCCGAATACGCCTCAACCTGCCTTTATTCATAGTTTATGTTGATTTAGCACAATTTCTTTCTTTCTTTTTTTTTTTTTTTAACGTTGCTGGTGAAAGGCTGAGACAAAACACTGCATTTTCTGTTTCTTTTAAGAAAACGGTTGTGACCAACCGGAGCTGCTCCGACAGGCGTCGCGACGTATCGAGTATTTCATCAGGGTGCTTTATATATTATTAACTTCCATTAACTTCTTACGTCCTGTGACACTCGCAGGTCGAGGCACGCCTCTCCACTCGCCTCGCTCTGGTTGGATGTCTGCCCACCACCTCAAACTTAGTCACAACAATACTGCACTGCGTTTTTTTTTACCCCCCCTGGAAAGTCCTGCCCTCTGCGGGGGGGGGGGGGCCTCTCCATCACTGCAGACGACACGCTGGCCTTCTGCACCTTCACGACGTGACTCTTCACCAAGTCTCCTCTCGTCTTCCTTTCAGTTGCGGAGGAACAAGCTGTGTACGTTTTTTTTATTTGACGAGGCGTCTCGCATGTTTACGACCTCACTTCTGAATGTAAATATCTACGTATTTCTGGCGATGCACTACACAAAAAACATTACAATATGCATGAGTGAGACCTGAATAAACAGGATATCGTATTGCATCTGTAAAATGCGTGACCTCCCAGTGCACCAGCCGGTCCAGCGTGACCACAGGCCGCAAAGCAGCACTAAAACTAGACACAACTTTAGGTGTAACCTCCGTATTATGTCTACTAAAACACATAAAGTAAATGTAAGGTTAACGACAACCAGCCCCTTCCCCTGCGACTCTCTACTCCTGCACGGTTATGACCCGAGGAAGCACGTGCACAACGGCACCTGTGCTTCATGAGCCTCTTAAGGGGGGGGGTTGAGGTCCACGGTGTTCCCTTCGGCAGGCGCGTTGTTTCAACATGGACTAAAGTTTATGAACTATCAACTCAGTGTCGGAACAAGTACTCAGGCCTTCTACTTACGGTAAGTAGAAAGCTGTGATAGCGCAGTGTGGAGTAAAGGTATGCCTTAAAATCACATTAAAAAAAAAAACACACCATCCTCGCATCCGTCAATGTAAAAGCACTCGTGCAGAATGGACGTGCTGCAAGATAAGAACATGGTTTGCGGTATTTGATGATTTTACAGCGGAGACAAAGATTCAGAGGAATGGAGAAAAGGTCTTGAGTCAAGGAATGAGAGAGTCTGGGGGAGAGGCAGAGGGCAGAAGTGTCCACTTTTGATTGGTTTGTTTTGACAGTAAGACAGCCTCTCCCTGGTCGTTATGGAGCCTCCTCTCTCTCTCTCTCTCTCTCTCTCTCTCTCTCTCTCTCTCTCTCTCTCTCTCTCTCTCTCTCTTGCTGCATATAGCTGAGATCAACCTCTGGAACATAAGCGTGGCCTTGGTGTGAGGAGCTGAGATGAGGCTGAATAGCTGTGTGCTCGAGCGTGAGGTCAGAGGCCGCTTGCTGGCTTTGCTTTGACATCATTACATTACATTACATGTCATTTAACCCTCGTCAGTCGGCCATTGACGTGCTTCTATTACGGATGTCTCCTTCCTCAGTACATTCACCTACGAGCCGGACTTAAAGGAACAGTGTTACATTTAGCCAAAAATGTTTATTCGTATTCTTGCTGGAAATATGTTCATCCGGAGAACATGAAGCGACTGGATGTATGCAAAAGCAGGAAGTGGAAAGAATTAAGTACAATCAACGTTAATGCAAATTGTAAGATATGCATTGTAATAATATTATAAAATAAGTCGTAATTGAATGGTAATTACATATATGTACTGTTATGTTCAACAAATGAAGAAACACCAGACGGACAGGAGACATCTTGGAATGAACAGTTAAAATCAAATGTATTTAATAAAAGAAAAGGTGTTGAGCTAAAAAAGGACATCTCAGCTGTGGTCTCCACAACCAACAGACCATCCCTAGAGCTAATCTGCTGTCTTCAACCAGCGAACAATGGCTGCCTACAAGTATTTATACCGATCAGTAAAGGTGTCAGTGACCACGCCCCCTGGGAGTGGTCTCCTGGTGAGTTCAATGTAGCTCGGATTTCGAAGGCCTCTCAGTCAATATCAGTTGTGGTGCTCAAGCATTACATGAATGCATTTTGGTAGATTACATTACATTGAATACAATCATAACTGTACATTGGTATTATTCTATTGATTACAGTATCAAAATTACAGTGGTTTTTTAACATTCCCATTACTTTATTGAATACATATCTCCAGAATCATGGTTGTATTTTGGGGTACACTAAATGCATTTTATTTATAGTTAATTTATGAACTTGGTTGTCAATTTATTTTTTAATATCCTTCAGTACCAGTGCAGTGTATATCCAGAAAGACACACACACACACACACACACACACTGCAGAGTCAGGGTGACGTCAGAGCTTCGTCTCTCCTGAAAGTCGAGTCGTGGGAGCAGACCGATGCCCAGCACTCACTGATGGGTGGCCGACTGCTCCTCCTCGACACAGAGGAGGTGTCATTTACAGTAAGACGCCACCGCCTTCTCCATCCCACCCACCTTTCTGCAGTCAATCCTCTCGCTTTGGTAGCTGAGCATGGTTTTTTTTTTTTTTCTACTCCACTGGGCTGAACTCAAAAGTACGGAATAGTGAGACTGTGGCGACGTTGGATAAACATGTGTAGTCTGGTATTTCAATACCGACCATCTGATGACACAACTGGTGCACTGCAATGTTTCTTGCTTTAATGTTCGACAGAGGCTCTTTTTATTTCTGTCTACGTCACAAATATTCCATTCCACCGACTCTGTTTTTTAGTTCACGAGCTTCATATTTGCCAGGGCAGATTTTATTTGCTCAGATCGAGCTGCGAGCAGAAACTGCAGCGGGACGTTCTCACACTGTGTGTTGTCCTTGGCTGCCGCAGCTACGGTTCATTTCCTTTTGTCTTCTGCAGCACAAATGCTGCCAATATTCATGTGAAATATTTCAAGAAAATGAGCTACAGCAGAAATTAGTCTCCACCTCCTCCCCTCCCCTCTCGTTTTCTCTCTCTCACACACACACACCCACACACATACAGAGAGAGTGCATGTAGGTGTGTGTGTGTGTGTGTGTGTGTGTGTGTGTGTGTGTGCAATCAGGGGACTTATTATTATTCTGGAGTTGGCTTTCCTGCTTTGAGGATAGCGTAATGAATTCTATCAACAGTTTGGGCTTGGTCGTCTATTATAACACACACCGCCGCAGTACAAAATCAACCCCCAAATAACTCTAAGCGATCCCCCCCTTTGGGCTCCGAATGGATCGCTTCCATGGACTCATTCCAAAAATGGTTTTATCGGACCAACAGAACAGAATCCTTGGTGAGGATGCCTCTTTTCAAGCAATTGGTCATGAGGAGAAAAGTAAAGTGACCTCTATGCGTCCTGGGAGCAGAGTTTCACAACTAGTTTCCTCACCCTGGATGCGTTGGGGTCCGCGCTCTGCATCTGGCATCGCCGCTGATTGAGAAAGCCGCTTCTCAATGAGGCATTAGGGACACGCCCCGATGCTTGCAGAAAAGCGGTGAGAAAGCCCCTTTCGAATCCCAGACCCTCAATCTGAGCAATAAACACTTCTGAATCCGCCGGTATAAACACGCGGGAGAGTGTGCGTGTTCCCTCCCGCGTGCTCGGGGAGCTTCGCACGAATCTCAGTGCACAAATAGAAGGGAAATAAATAGATTTGAATAGGACGACATGAAGGTACACATCGGCGAGGACGTAGCTCTTGAGACTATGCACGAAGCCGCCCTCGCTTGAAAGGCTGCTAGCAGTTTAAATGTTAGTTATCAATATAATAATCAATTTATGCCCCCCAAAAAAATCCACATGAGCCTCTCACAGCTATCAGATATTTGGCAGCTTTGGAGGCTTTGTCCTCACGGTCAACCCTCAGCAAGATAGAAATATGTGTTTTCCAAAAATGCCCAAAAGTTTATACTTATGAGGTAATGCGTTGTTAAAATCCACTTGCCCTGTAATAAAAAACGACACTTTGCTGTTAACAAGATCATTTCATACACCAACTGTGTATTAAACTGGAAATTCTACGTTAAGGTGATTCCGGAGGTTGTAGTTGAGGTATTGCATTGTAATACATTTCAAGGTGTTCTGTTTTGAGTATACGTACCCTGCGAGGCACAGTGGATAGTATTTCTGGCTCGAGCCATCCATCCAGGCTGGTGCAGCCGCCTACTTATCTCCCCTTCACGTGTGATTTATGCAGAGTCAGTGTTCCCCCCACACGAATCTGACCATCTTAGGGATGGAAAACATTCCCTGTTGAGTTTTCCTGCCCCTCGCCATCTGTAACAGACACTCAGCACAGACGTAGAGACTCATAAACACACTCTATGCAAATAGACACGTCGAGAAATACACTAATATACACACTACTCCGGGTATTAATGGGATTCCTTTATGCTCGGGGGAAAAAATACTTTCTTGAGGTGAGGGGGATGACAGAGAAAGGGGGTTTTCAACAGAGATAAAGCAGATATTTTGATGGCAGTGATGGAAAAGAGAACTTAACTGTTTTGCAGACCAAAGCTTTGCTTCCACATTGTTTGCGACAGGCTTTTGTATAAACTGAGAAAAAAATAAAAAGGAACAGGGCCAAGGATCTCTGTGAGATTGCCCTCAGTATTTGTCTCAAAGCACTAACTTCAGCCTGCTAACCTGCTAATGTGTTGTCACGTCTACCATCGTGTGCTGATCAGTCCTGAGCTGTTCCTTAGATTTAGAGGAATACACTTTGGACTTTTAAAATGTGGCTGCAATGTATCTGAAAGATGTTCAGCTCCTTCACTGGAGAGATGTGAAGCTATGACCCGCAGATTTCACTTCATAAAAACCATCGCTAAAGGCTTTATGGATTCATCCTCCGGGAAGACAATTCATCTAATAACTGCAGATAATAAAACATCTGTTTTGAACAGTGTGTTACAGTACTTTAACATTGATCGGAGATGGAGAACAATAGACATGCATTTTTACACCCAGGGTCTGTGAGAGCCCAAACGGAAGCAACACAAAAATCACCTTCAGAGCAAAGTCTCGTCAAATTAAGAAGAGTCATGCCGGAGTCATTGTGATAAACACAACATTTAGCTGCTAAAGATTTCTATAAAAAGCATAAACTACGAGTCTCAGCGAGACAAAGATCCACCCGAATCATCCCTATTCCGAGCCCTGGTCCCGGGCCTCTGCTTGGATTCCCAGAAGGAGGATTGTGCGCTGACGGCCAAAGCGTGAGGAAACTGCAGAGGAATGGAGAGCGAAGACAGATCCGCTCTGTAGGAAAAGTTGCCTTTTGTAGTTGGCCAACATAAAGGTTTTGACTCAAGTCTCCAACATCTGCTTGCTGCCTCATGCAAGAATCCTGGAATCCCCCTCATCATCACCGTGTCGCACACACACACACACACACAACACACGGCTGGGTTTTCGTGACTCTGGTAGGGGAATTGCGTTAACTTGCGTTCGTTTTCTGGAGACTTACCGTAAAGCACGCATCAAACGTGACCTCAAACCACACATGAAAACATGAAAAGCATGAAAACAAACTCTTCTTCAACACATGGCAGATAAGCATTGCTGCTGTCCGACACACACACACACACACCGACACAGTCACACCCTCGGAGCATGAGCTAATGGCATTAGGTGACGCTGACCTAGTTTCCAAAGGGGGAATGATAAAGAGAGAGTGGAAAGATGAAGATTTGGAAGAAACCTCAGGGCACATTGTACTTAAGGACACTGACTTGTGATTTTCAGTGTGTGTGTGTGTCTTTGTGCAGAAAATGGGTCCACGCACCCATCCGAGCCGCCGTGCTCAGCCGGAGGAGGGCTGAGACTCGAGGGTAGAAGGAGGTAAAAGCTCGCCTAGAGCGCTGCTGAGGACTGAGGCGCGATCACTGTGGGGGTTACACACACACACACACACACACTTGTCTACTCTGCAGCAACTCTGGCCAACAGCAACTTACTGTGTACACATTTAACGGAGACTTTTGGCTCACTCCCCCCCTGCACAGCACGCCCCGACTGGATCCTGACCTGTGGAAACAGGAAAGGACGACCAGGGTACAAACCCCCCCCCCCTCCCTCCCTCCCTCCCAGAATGCGTCTCTTTATTTGTGTGCATTTGTTTGCACTCCTCACGTGACCCGCTTGTCTCCAGAGGAACATACGTGTGGATTTTGGCCTGCCAGTAACTGCTGCAACACGGACCCGTCAGCGGCCAAGTCTTGTTTTGCTTCGTCCCGGGTTTTGAACTCTGCGTGACTCTGATAACATTGTAGCGGGGGAACAATGTCATGCTCTCGTCCTCCGGCCGCTTTTTATGACTTTGATTGTTCCATTAAGGCGCTTCGGGGTCCAGGAATGCTCTGTCATATGTGCAGTGTGTGTGTGTGTCTGTGTGTGTAAAGCTAATGCCCTCAGGCCTCAGCACTCTATTATTAAGAATCATATATGTTAGTGAGGCTGATTATCACGCTCACTTTTTAAAATAAACACAACAAAACACAAATATATTCACCATAGAATATATATATTTTTCTCTTTCAAATATTCCTACTTTTCCTTTTCTTTCATCTAAGCAATTGTTTCAGTTGTAATTGTTTGATGCATTATGAGTAATATTATTTTAAATATTTTCATCATGTTGCAGTTGCTAAAGCACACAGTGAACTTATTCTGAGTAAATGCCCCAAATCAAACAAATCAGACCATTTCAATATGAAGGTCTGTGTACATCTCTCACATCTATAGCATTTCATAACAATATAGAAACAATGGTTATGAAGTAGAGGATAAGGTCATTTAATAGCAAAATGTCAACTTAGTGTAGATTAAAGCAACATCAAGACAAATAAAAAACATTCCTAAATATCCTTCTGCGTCATGCTTAGGTTTGCACTTAAGTTTGTGTTTATATGACAACACAGGTTACCAGCTGCTGCTTTGACATAAACGAGGGGTCAGAGGTCAAACAGTGACTCACGGTTTCGACAACATGTGGCCATCAGCAGGCCTCCCACATCTGGAGGGCAGGGCATCACTCACTGGGTCACCGCCGCTCTCGCTGAGTTGTTTTTGGGGGCGAGGTCCGTGTGACTCAGAGGAAGCCCAGAGAGACGTAGTAGACTGTGTCAAAAAAAAAAAAAAAAGCCACTTAATTTCACGCTTTTGAATGCTTTCATGTTATTAGATGATGGTTGTATCTGATTTTTTTGGTTTGCCCGAGACACACTTTCGGTTTGGCTGCTGACTGAATCAGATACGAGGCAGATGTCATTCATCATCTTAACGTCGAGTGCATTCATTTCCTGCTATTGTAACAAACCAGATAAGCCCTCTTTTTGTCGCCCCCGAGAGCCGAGGATTGTGGGACGTCATGTGAGTTCTGTGATTACATTTGACAGAGTAATCGCAACAGAAAGGCTTTTAGTGATGTTGTCGTTCTGGAGATACCCTCTCGGCGTTTGCATCAGCCGCTGGTTCCCTGATCTCGGCCCAACAAGCTGCTCGGAGGGTGATTAATGTGGGCGAGGCCCTTCCCGAAGCCTCACGAGGGGACGATGAGGGCCACGGCCCTGAAAAGAAAAGAAGAAAAAAAAGTCGCATACTTTTAGCACGCGGTCATCTTTCACTTCACCAAAAGTGACAGGCTGCTGAAAGCTGGGAGAAGTGGAGCAGCCTTTATTAAAGGATGTTTACTCAAAAGTACACCGGAAAAGCGAAAGAAAATGCAAGTCACTGTTGTTTGAATCAGTGGTTATAATATTATACATTTCATCATGTATTGTATCATGTATATATATAACATCACGGAGGAATGCAATCAGCGCACACATCTTATTTTTAGTTAATCTTATTTTAAGTATTTTAGAAATAAAGCCAAATTTAACCATCAATAAAACATATCTTGGAAGATGCTAAAAGAGCCTTTTTTTTAAAGGCTGATAGCGCCATCTCGTGGTTTAATAAATACAGGCAGTGAAAAAAGTGGAAAAACTGATATTTACAAAGGAACATTTTAATCATCAACATATGAAAAAGAAGTTATGAGACACATTTAAAAATCGCCATTAAATGCAACTGCATTTGAAATAAATAAAAATCACCAGCAAATTCAAAAGACTAATATATTCAGCCCATAATATATATATCAATATTTTTTTTATCTTTCAAGTATTCCCTTTTCTGTCGTTATTCTAGGAATCTTTTCAGTATTTGTTTGATGACCCTTGATTATTTTACCATCTTACAGCTGTTGCAGTACACAGCGAGGTCTTTTTTCTTTTTTTTGCACATTTGCACAACCACCCCACACAGTGGGAGTAGTGTGCAGCGGTGTCAGCGGTCGGGTGTCTTGCCCAGCGACACTTCGGCAGGGGGACACATGGAGCAGCCAGGGCCCAGACAGCCGACCCTGCGGCTTTTTATTGGCCGTCCTCTCCATCCACAACGACGACGGCGTCCAGGAGTTGCTTCGGTCGGTTGCTCCCCCTTCTTGCGACTCCTTGCTACTTCTCGCCAGTCCGCTGCAGTGGTTCCGTCGGGTTCAGTCATCAGAGAGAAGACGGCACCGATCAGAAAAACCACCAGCAAACGATCGGATTCGGTTATTCAAAATAGATTTTTGATCCCGTTTCCATAGCAACTCCGGATGCGCTGGAATCAGCGGAGCGAGATAGTAATCAGACGAGGGTACCATTTAATTAAGTTTAACTAAATTGTGTGACGTCATATTCCCCGCAATAAATTAGCAGTGGTGTAAATACCTGGCCTACCTATTAAGTTAATTAAACCGTTTGGGGTACTTCTCTTTGCTTATGGTACGCAACTCGTCCTACATTCAGTGAGAGGGAATGTTTATTTTACTTTTTACAGATCACCTTTTTTTCCAATTGTGAGCAACGTTACTTTTACTTTGTCTTCGGGTTTGCAAAAGTCTTATCGGGCACTTTACTGGTAAATCAATCCACTGTTCCTCTCCGGAGATGACGTAGCAGCGAACACTGTTGGACAGGAAATAGACTCCTACAAAATAAGACGGCAGATTACCCCTTCGTGTTTAAAAGTCGCACGTGTAACGTTAAATAAAACTGAAACCCAATCTATAAATCATGTGACTAACTAACTAGATCTGGAAAACCAATACACCTACAACTTCTCCCGAGGCTGCTCTTTCAAATATTGTTTTGTCCCTTTTGTACTACAAAATAAAAGAGGCATCCAGCACATCATTGCAGTGTGTTCACTGGCTACTTGTAACCTCAAAAGCAATGTTTGGCTGCCGTATAAAATATATAACTGCATCAACGTTTTTGCTTTTATTTCATTGGTAGAAATTAAATCTAGATATCAAATAGCTACATACGAAACATTCAAGTGTTTACAGAGAAAGAGAAAAAGGACAAAATCAAACATTTCAACGTGTTTCCTCGATGATATACGTATACCTTGTTAAATGTGAGTCTCTGTTAACAATGTATAGTTGTATATTATGATTTTGTAACAAGTGGTTAGTAAATGTGTGATGTGAGTTTTTCCTCAATTTGATGATAATTAGCTTATAAAAGGGGTAAGAATGAATAAAGTTGTGTTTCTGTGTTTGGAAACTGAGAACTGATGCATTTGATTACCTTAGTGGAAAAAAACATTTACATTTACTATTTGCATATTTTCCATTTTATCTGTTGCTGTGGACTCTGTTAATAAAAAGTATTTTACAGAATGTAACAAGTGGGATTCAAAGGTCAAGCAGGGCAAATGGGAACAGAAATTAGCAGCAACAAAAACAAACACAAGACAAATTCAGCAAGTCAAAAAGAATGATTGTGGAAGTCTTCCAACATTCTGGTTATTTCCTCCCAGCCCCCCCGTCACTGAGCTTGGATCTTTGAGTAAAAAAACAGCCAATTGATGATTGGTTGATTGATTAATTCAGCCTGAGAGGGTGACGGGATGTTTTGCAGGCCAGCAGTGGTCAACGCACATTGTGCCTCAGCTCCAAAACCGCTGAGAACGTATGCATGCTGTGAGTGTGTGTGTGTGTGTGTGTGTGTGTGTGTGCGTGAGTGTGTGTGTTAGTGTCTTTGTAGGATCGGCTGTCTCAGACACAGCTCAATGCTTCCAGAGATGATGGGCATCTTGTTCTCCATGTGGAAACGCACCAGGTGACCAACACTCAAAAACACCTGATCACGGGTCCGCACCTGCTTACGCAAAAAAAGAAACAAAAGATTAAACACCAGAGCCAACTGACATTTTCTCCTCTCTACGTGCTTCGTGTGTGTGTGTGTGTGTGTGTGTGTGTGTGTGTGTGAAAGCTGTGTACCTGCCCAAGTGGATCCACCAGCAGCAGGTGACGCGCGGTGGCTCCCTCCATCCCGCTGAGAACGTACTGACCAGACGCAGAGCTGCTCTCTCTGACCAGGAAATCCCCGTGGTGGGTGAGGAGTGACTCCGCCAGATCCCTTCCCAATCTGCGATGGACACAGAGTTACTGAGAACGTGACACGTTCGGACCCATTTGAGTCGAGTGATTCAGAAGCAGAGGCGGGGCAAACGACGCCGATTACCTGCCGTGGAACCAAACTTCCTCCTGGATCAGGTCCTGGGTCAGTGTCTCAGAAGGTTCAGCAATGGCCTCACACGCCACCGACTCTGAAGCAATGGCAGAAGAAGAATAGAGGAGTCCTCAGGGGGGGGGCGTACAATCAGCAGTCACTTTAAACCAAGAGGATGTCATGTTCTTTTCAACTATGCTGTTCTATAAAATCTAAAAATCTATAAACGTATTATCAATAGTGTTCGTTGAGACTTTTCTTCCTCTAAAACTACTTCCAAATCAGTTCATGTTTGAAAAAAACTCAAATTTCGACTGAGGCAGATTCAACACTGTGAAGTTTGATAACGGTTGTGAATCATCATCAGCGACGAGTCCAATAGTCAACAATCCAATAAAAACAAAGAGATCATTATGTGGAATACAAATAATGCTGTTTTCTCCTTCACAAGTAGACCATGTAGACTACTGATTGGTTTCATTTATTCCATGATTTAATGCAATTTAGCATTTTTTGGTGGAAACCATATGACCCGTTTTTTTTCCCACTAAAATCACGCTGCACCGATGGGATTGTTTTTTTTTTTTTAATCTGGTTCAGCTGAACTATAATTGACCCGATTAGTGGTTTGCACGCAGACAGAAACACATTCAGACACAATCCGAACACACGATGCCGTGTGAGGATGAGTTTTACCTGCAGGTGGAGCTGGAGTTTCTTCTGTGACGGAGCAGTTCTCATACAGGGAAAGAGGCTCAAAGGAACAAACCTGCAACAGCACTAGATGAGTCATACAGACAAGATGTGTGTGTGTGTGTGTGTGTGTGTGTGTGTGTGTGTGTGTGTGTGTGTGTGTGTGTGTGTGTGTGTGTGTGTGCATGTGTGTATGTGTGTGCATGTGTGCATGCAGGAGCAGTGATGGCCTAAAGGTTGGAGACATGTGCTCATAACCGGAAAATCGCAGACTCAATTCCCGCAGGAGCACAATAGTTCTGGGAAGTTATGACCAACAACTGAGGAGCAGATTAAAAGAACACTGAAGGAGTATTAGCATTAACTCAAGGGGCTCATAATGAGCTCCAATTGTCTCTTTGACGTTTCCTTGTTTCTGAAGTTTTTAACCATATGTGACGGCGTTGTTCTGTAGATGGAGTTGCTCAGTAAGTCAAAAATATAATATAATTTATGATTTAATATTATTACATTATATCAGGTTTATATTCCATCCTTTAATCATAAGAGAACTACTAAACCATCTCCATGACGACAGAACACGTCGGTATACCGAGCAGCAGATGCAGTTGAAAGCTTTGGAGAAAAGTTGGACTTGTCGTCATTGGTTCTTTTTGGTCTCCCAGATGCTTAAATAAATGTTATTGTCCCTCTTACCCCAAATATGTCAGGATCCGGTTCGTTTTCCTCTCCCCCGCCAGCGGGCGGCGTCTTCCTGGGGACCACGTTGTAGTAGTCGCGCTGCTCGCTGGCCTCAACGTCCTGGTTGGCCTTTGGGTCCGTCGCTCTCTCCTCCGGGCTCCATTTGGGACACATCTTCGCCGCTGACCTGCAGGCAGAGAGGCGCACGCCTTCACCTCACTGGCTCCACCGTCCTGCAGCTTACTCACTTAATGCTCAGCCCCCCCACACACACCAATAGGACCGTCCCAGGCGAAAGAAGGACAACCTGTTGGAGAGGAGCGACGGCGCGGGGTTGAGAAGTCGTCGGAAGCGATCCTCGAAGGCCTGACCGATGCTGTTGATCACCTCGCTGGCACGACCCCTCGGGCACTCCAGGATGTGACATGCTGTCGGAGAGAGAGTTTTGATTGATAGTTAAAGGGGAAAAGGCACTTTGTCCAGTGGAAGCTCATTATGATGATGAGGATGATGATGATGATGATGATGATCTTAAACTGTACGTTACCTCTCTGGTTGACGAGGTCCTTGGCAACATAAGCAATGTAATTAGCCATGTCCTGCAAACATTTAGAAGGGACATTTTCAATAAGAAAACCTTTGGTAAAGCTGTGTAAACTTTGCGGACCACTGTGGCAGCAAATTGCAATTTCAAGATGCCAAAAGGAGCACAAATGGATAAGATCACAGCAAGGATAAGTACGACTGTAGCAATGAGTGTATTGAAGTGAGAAGTTTCCCTTTCACTAGCGAAAAATTCTGCTTTTCATTTTTAAAAGAAAGATGATGTTATTTCAGCTTTCATGAAATCCCTTCATTAGGTTTTCTCTGCATTTGTACGAGCACAAGGCCACTATTAACCCCCCCCCCCCCTCCCCTCCCTCCCCTACACACACACACAGACACAGACACACACACACACACACACACACACACGTGCATCTGGCGGGTTTAGGCTCAATAGTTCACAGTTTAATCGTGGGAAATCACAGCAAACGTCTTCAGTTAGTTGGCCGTCCAGGTGTATTGTGTTTAATTAATTTACTTCCTATCAGCGGCTCGCTGACACGAGAGCACAGTCAGCGGGAATGTGCTTCACCATGAAGCCTCTGGGCGGATTGACTTAAGTTCCCTCTCCGCTACCTTCAACGTGTCCGAGCAAACTGATCTGAGCTAATTAATCAAACGGCGAGCTGTAAATCCCGTCCAAAGCTTCGATGGCGTCGCCTCACTGTCCTCCCCAATCTTTGGCCCGAGCAACGTCGCTGCGTCGCAATGGAATAGGAAATATTAAATGAATACGGTGGGTTCGTTTGTGTTCATAGTTTGTTGGAGTTCATGAACGGCAACCGAATCCTCAGTGACCGACCTCGTTAGTCAAGCTGTTTGCGAGCAGGAGATGACCTAGACAGAAGCTAATAACGTGTCCTGCTGGCTGTCCAGACATTAAGTGCATTGATTGATTTATTTTTCACTCAGGATGCATAACCCAAATTATTTCATGTGGAAATAATGCGTGGACGGAGGGAAAGAGAATCAAAACAGAGCGAATTGCTACAATTAAAAAAAAATCAACTTTTGGCCTTTTAAAAAATTGTAACTGTTTTTTCAAAATATTTTTCGACCTGTTTTTTTTGAACATTTTTTGGCATAATATTTTAGGACTTAACATTTCTCAACAATTTTTTAAAAAACTTTTTTTGTCATATTTTTGTCTTTTATTTTCAAAACATTTTCCAACCAAACTAACACATTTTGACTTCTATTACACAACTTTTTTGATATATTTCTTTGGCTTAATACTTTTGGACTTTTCGTATCCATAACATTAAAAAAAAAAAACTTTGTTTAAAAATATTTTTTTGTCCTGATATTTTCTCACTTTTTTTTCTTCTGACCTAATGTCCTCAGACTAGTATTTTTTAAGATGCTTGGATTCTTTAGTGCAGCCAGATTCTTTCCATTTCGTGTCCAAAATGTAGCTCTTATTGGCTTGATAAATACGGACCTCACACCACCAATTAGCAGTGGAAAAGATTCAAGCCTCTTGGTCGGGAAATAATTCAATCCTCCACACATGGCAGCAAACCAAGCAGTAAACAAGCTAAATTACACTACATTACATTACATGTCATTTAGCTGACGCTTTTATCCAAAGCGACGTACATTGCATTATATCCCATGCACTACATTTTTGCCTGGGGAGCAATAAGCGACACCATCAGCACATGTATGTATGTATTTGTTAATGTGAAACATTTGAGAACATACTGGATCTCCTCCTGAGGCAAATGAAACAGCCTGCATGGGGTGGTGGGCAATCTTCTATGGAGGAGAAGAGAGAAAGGACAGAAGCAAGCACAAATGGGTTTGTTTTTACTCTGCAGGCCTCAAGAATGAAGGCAGTTATAAACTGGGTCAAGCGTGTTGGTCTGGTCACCTGAAAGGAGGAGGCAGCGATCATTGACACGCTGTCTGTGGAGACAGTGAGGACGATTCTACTCCCTGAAAACTGAAGGTTGATTTGACCCAGAAGGGCAGGCAGCGCTTTGCACACAGGCTGATGATGACAAAAAAAATCTGTTATTCTAGCTGGGTCTGTGTTGATTGCATGGGTGTGTGGGTGTGTGTGTGTTCCTTACCCTTCTAGTTTTCACTGCTGATGTCCTCTCACACAGTCTACTGATTGCCTCTCTGCGCACACAAACCGATTATAAACATGTGCACATGCAGACACACAACCAACACAGAGATACCTTTGTGAATGAGGGATCCGGTGCGCCCTGCTGACATGTGACTTGCACAAGAGAACGTGAGAGGAAGTAAAGTGAATCACAAGAGGATCATCTGCAGTGGGTTTTATTTGACTGCGGAGGGAAATCTATCCTTTTAAAGTACAGGACTTTTACGCCTAACTTTGGATTTCTCGTATGTACTTTTTACTTTACTTTATTTTTGAGTAGTTATTGCAGATTAACATGAAGAAAACCACACGTACATTGTCACAGGCTACAAATCAGTCTATCAAGTAGTTCAATGTTGGAATAATATAAAATGACTGATAAATCAGTTGAAGCACACTGTTCACAAATCCAGTACACAAAATCCGACAAAAAGTCGGAAACAGCATTATTAGGCAGATGCATTTTTCCTATTGAATGTCAGTGAGCTACACTGTATGTATCGATAAAAAGTAATAGATTAGTTAAAAAAGGAAGACATCTGAACATAGAATGAATACACCTTCTATGAACTCTGCAGTTTGCAGATGTTTGGGTCAGAAAGGCCAAACCCCCCCCCCCCCTCCCCCCGCCCGCAAGCAACATCCCGCTTTCTAGAAAGAAAGACTTTTTTCCAGGAAGTTCTTTTCTGCCTCTTGAAAACAAATAGAACGTAATGGATTGAGGTCTCTCTCTCTCTCTCTCTCTCTCCTCTTAATAAGACGATGAGAGATCATTAGGAGGAAATTCATCTAATTGGATTTTCTGCCCCATCATTCAGCGGTGTTGTTGTGAACAGCGGTAGCTGTGTCCTTTAGCGTTTTGGCATCCTGCACAAGGATGCCAATATCAAATGATGAGGAGAAAGACCCGGTTTATGAAACATTATACATTTAATTTGATTTCCCCCTTTGAAACATTTCTTTCAAATAAAGCACGCACGTCTTGCTTGGCAAATATATGTACGTTTCTTCATCCATCCACATGCACACTGTCCATAGTTGGATGCTCTTCTCTTATGTAGGCTGTAGTATCTCTGTGTGTGTGTGTGTGTGTGTGTGTGTGTGTGGTAGACTTCCTACCGTGTGACTTTCATTCTCATATCAAAGTCGAGGGTCCTCATGGACTGGGTCACCTCCACACTACCCATGTACTAGGAAAATACAACAAAACACCAGTTACTCGCTGATTCGAGACGATTCACATGAAGGATCAGAAGAAGAAAAAAAAAAGATGACGTTTTAACCACGTAAACTGTTCTCTCTGGTGCTGCTTGGACATCCCAGAATGCTGCTTCGTTTGGATTATCCTTTTTTTTATGGGATACATTCCATGAGCACAACGCGTTCGGTTTGTACGCGTGATGACCTCAGCCACGTAAATCGCTGCTCAATGTCCATTATGAAGGTGTTTGAAGATTCAAAGAAAGTTTTAGGTGGACTTAAAAGGGTTACATCTTTTCCGAAAGTTTAGGGATCACTAAGGCTGCATTATTTCACTCAAGAAAAAGACATTACACGTTCATGTGATGCTTTTCTCTCTTCCTGACTGAAAGATTTCAGCAAAAACACATCTTGTCACAGCCTAGTTAGTGGCTCTGTGGCAATGCTAACACGGTGCTAACATGCTGATAATTAGCAGTTATAGTTACTTAGCTTAGCATTTTAGCATGCCAATCTGAACAACGTACAATGTGCAATTCAAATTCGTACAATGTGCAATAAAATAAAAAAAAGTGAATGTCGATGGTGCCGTTTGATCCAGTAGATATTTAAGTATTTCAGTGTTTTTAAAAAAGGTAGACCAAAACACTATCCAGGTATCCAACAAGCAACTTCTGCACTGAAGGAATACGTTTGGACGTTTTGACGTGTTGTAAACGCAACCGGGCGACATTTAGACCATTCGCTTGGACACACTTTCGTGGTCCCGTTGGCCATGAGCTCCAGCAGAGCAAACTCTATAGGCCGGAGGCAGGACTTAAATCAATATGTGTGTGTGTGTGTGTGTGTGTGTGTGTGTGTGTGTGTGGGCGGCGGTGCGTAATGTTTGCGCGTGCTTGTTTATAAAGGACAATCAAACAGTCCGTTCTCATTCCCATCAGCGGCCCGGCTCTTAATCACCCATGCGGACACACCTCCGGTTCTGAGACAGCATGGGGGGCTCTGCTGATACCGGATACATTCATTCTCACACACACACACACACACACACGCACACGCACACGCACACACACACACACACACACAGTGAGCAGATCTAGTGAGGAGCAGAGAGCCAGGATGAGTCACTACTGCCTACACAGGAAGCTCTATCTGGGAGGGAGGGGATGAACAAACGAGAGTGAGTGTGATGGTGTGGATAAAACTCTGTGTGTGTGTGTGTGTGTTACATCCTTCGTTTTGTGGGAATAAAACCTCAACCCAAAGTTTAGAAACAAAACACAAACAATTTTTTGCCAATTGGGAGAACGGTGAAGAGGAGGAACGGGAAACCCTTGGACTCCTGTACGTTCACAGCCAGTTCCGGCGTGATTGGTACCTTGATGTGATGGTGAACCGTTTTGCTTTCCGTCCCCACCGGCGTGCCGTCCTCTGCAGCCGAGGGGGTCTTCAAAGGGCCGCCTCCGTGCTGCGAGCAGGGGGCGCAGTCGCTGGTCCAGGGGAGGCCGGCCACCCGATGCAGGGTGATGGGTCTCTTGGTGCAGCGCAGAGCGGCGTGAGTTAGGTTTTGCCCATCGGACGGGGCCCCATCGAGGGCAGGACGGCCACAAAGCCTCTGCTCGGGCCCCGAGCCCCGTCCCGCTCTGGACAAGGGTCCGTCGGCGTGTCCGTTAACGGGCCCGTCCCGGTCCGTGCTCGCCTGCCCCCTCGGGGGAACTGGACTTTGCCATCGGACGCTGGCCACGCGGGGGATGAAGTCCCTCAGGGTGGACGGCCCCTGGTGTGTGGTCGCGACCCGGGGGTCCACCTGGGCAAAATCAGAGTGGAGGCAAAGGTCCCGCTTGGAGGGCAGCCCCCTCTGGGGCCGATCCTCCAGGGGCGTCAGCGAATCGCTGCGCAGACGACTGTATTTGGTGCGCTTCAACATGCCTGCGCAAGATTTAAAAAAACAAAACAAAGTGAGACGATGAGATGTGCGGCAAAGTGATTTCTTCACTGTCCCGATGACGTCTTCAAAGACTACAGAGGAGATGAGGTACCTGGTAAGAGTCCCGTCTGTGATTTGAACCTGGGTGAGGTTTGCTCTCTCATAATCAGGAACCTGGACGGGGGAGGGAGAACACTAAGGACACAACAGAAGAGAAATAGGAATGTGGCTCATAATTATTACATCCAGAGGTCCAATGGCTAATCACCCTGATCTCTAGGAAAAGCATCCTTTAGCGTCAGCGTACGTTACAGTGGAGTCAACTCACCAGCGTGGGACAGGAGAGGTCCGGCTGTAGCCTAAAGTTCCGCCTGCTCCGCTCCGGTCACGCCGAGTACAGTCCCACCACCGTGACCCATCGGCTTCCAGCTCCACCCTCAGCGACACATCAACTTTCCTCCCCTCAGTCTCCTCTCTCTGAGGCGCAGAGCAAGTGTGCAGCTTTTATGAATGAACTTTTTCTTTTTTTTTTATGAATGGGAGTCTCTCTCTCTCTCTCTCTCTCTGACGGTGCACGCAGACAAATATGTGAATGGAGCGGAGGAGAGATTGACACACGGCCCCCAAGGCTCTCCCCCCCCCCCTCCCTCCCTCACCCATAAACCACCATCCAATCACAGGCGGGCAGGGTGACTCATGCTGTACACACACACACACACACAGGCACGCAGAGCCAATACAGTTCATGAATGCGGAGTCTAACATCAGTTGCATCTCCGAGATGCTGTTAAAGTGGGATATTAATACACGGGCAAGGGTTTAAAACAGGTTTCCTCCTAAGCCAAGAAAATGAGGGGATATACACCAATACATTCTATAGTGGACCTCATGCCTGTGATATTCAAATGACCTGCATGAACACACAAGAGGAAGGGCATTTAACTAAAACATTTGGATTTCCCCTTGATTCCAATCATCTACTAAAGAGTGTTTTACACATCGCACTTATTACAAAGATGAATATGTAACAACAGCAAAGTGCAGACATAGCCTGGAAAATAGGGCTAAATAACTATTTCTGATATTCAGATTTTACTTTAAAAAAATATATATATTTTCTTCAAAGAGAGCTGGTCCACTGCGTACGATGTGTAGATAAGCTGGACGTGATGAAATAAGAAGGCTTCGAGTCTGAATGCATGAACAGCGTGCAGCAGAGCGTTGTCTCCTCCTAGTGGCTATTTGGTGAAACTACAATCCAGGCTTAAATTAATCCATCATCTGCCTACATGCTTCTCGGTTAATTAAAGCATAATTATTTCTATGCAAGTACCGAAAAGAAAATGTCTGTTGCATTTTTCCAAAATCCAGAATACATTTACTATTTATAACATACATACAAAAAAAAAGCAGTGAATCTTTACATTTCATGACGTGGAAACAAAGAAGATTTGGAATTTTTCCACTTCAGCAATCTAATTGTGTGTGTGCTGATGAAACAGTGAATAGAAGACAACGTACCCGTCAAACAGTTTACTTAAACAACATTTTAATGATGTTAATCATCAGTTCATATATATATATTGAGAGCAATAACAGGATTATGAGAAACAGCCTATAACAATGTTGCTAGTGATGTACAGTCTGAAGGAGACGGTCTTAAATATCCATAGAAAGACAAGGAACACGCTGAAAAAAGTACTTCATTGAACCGTTCTGTTTTTTTTTTTGTTTTTTTGTTCACATTAGTTACAAGACCTTTACCAGTACTGTATTTACATAGTGCAAAGAAACACACTTGCTGTCAATTAACTTAACAAACTTTAAAACACTTTCATGGAAGTCATCGCAACCACAAACCTACACACATGGTACTTGTTACCAAACTAGAAATACTTTTATAATCCCAAGTATAATATTCAGGACGCCGTCATGTCCCGCCTCGAGGCTTCACATTGCATACGGCCCGGCATACTGCATTTAAACACACCGCGTCGTCGTCGATTGGCTGAAATCTCACCGTGATTCACTATCAAACACCATTATCCAATAGGATTCACTCGGTTAAAACGTATCGAATGGCTTTAAGGAACGGGATGATCGTATTTGTTTTAATACAACGACAAATCAAAATCTCTTTTGTACACATGTATTTACAAAGGTTTGTGCACGACTGTAATCTAGAAGAGCCTTACAAGGATTGAGCCATATCCGATGCTATTGGTCAACTTGGGTACTGATGAACTTACGAATACCAGTAAACCCCGGCTCGTCCTATTGGTTAACTTGATGTAAGTGGCTTTTTCTTTCTTTTTATTTTTTTAAAGCAAAGATGTTGTTAGGTCATTACCAAAGGAGACTGCTCGAGACCGCCCTACCCATCAGAGAACAAACTCCACCGGAGGAACATTTTCTGTTTCTGAAGCCCAGACATCTGGGAACTCAAGACAATTCCAGATTAACTCAAAATAGTTTCAAATGGAGCCAAAATCCATATGATAAACCAATTTATACTGTAATAGAACCACACAGACATGGTTATATACACAAAGCTCATTTTGCTTGTTCGAAGTTAAAAGTAATCTGAACACAAAGTGGGACATTTATAAATTCAACATTATAATAACACTCTGAAGACTGATGAGTGGGAGTGGTTTAGGTAGACAGACAGAACCCCGACACTGTAATGCTTTGTGAGAAAAGCTAAATATTAACCAAGAGGTTATGAGGAAATGGATGTTCTTCATTTCCTCAAAAAACATGTACAAAAATAAAGCTAAACACAGCAAAAATTAAATGAAAACTATGTGCCTGTAAACACACACACACACACGCACAAACAAGATGGGAGCTAAAAAAAAAAAAAAAAGGTTCCAACCTTCCTTCTCTGCGAGCCGCAGGCTGCAGTTCTCCATTTTAAGCACTTGCTCCCAAAACGTCCCAGACGACTCTAAAGGAGTTGAGCCCCCGGAGGAGGAGGGTCTCACACACACTCCCCCCCTGGATTCAAGTGTAGCAGGTCACAGGCCGGAGAGGGGACCGCGTTAGATGCCGTTTGGTGTGCGACGCTGTGCGTTGGTGGGTCAGTCAGTTTCTCTGTAAATGTGTGAGTGTTGGTCAGTTGGTTGGATACCTGAGATTATGTCTGGTGTCGAGGGGCTGGAGACAAATGGGAGAAGCTGCTGGTTGCTGTGAAGGAGGACGTGAGAGCAACAGAGGGAATGAGTGTATGGGAGAACAGAGGAGGAGGAGGAGGAGGAGACATCAACCTGGGACCTTCTTAACCTCCACTTGGTCTTTGTCCTCTGTCCTCGTCTCTGCAATATCCGCTGAATCAAGGTCCTCCTCCTCCTCTTCGCTCTGCCCTCTCTCCTCCTCCTCCTCTTCCTCCTCTTCGTCTTCCTCTTCTGTGCTCTCCTGGCTCTTTCCCAGCTGCAGGTTTTCCAGGGTCTTCGACACCCAGTATTCAATGCGGCTGCTGAGGGTAGGCACCTCCACAGCAATTGGCTCGGGAGTGTAGTCCTCCTCTTCCTCCTCCTCCGCCTCCTCCAACATCCCGGGGACCAGGGTGGAAGTGGTGGAGGTGATGGAGGAGTTCAGCGGGCCCCTGCAGCTCCCGTCCAGAGAGCCCGTCTCTGTGCTCTGCTGAGACGCCAGCTCCAGCCGGTCGTCCACCCGGACCTCGTCTCTCTCCCCGGTGCCCTGCGTCAGCGTGGCCGGCGCCGTCCTGGCTGCCTGGGGAGCCGTCGGTGCGGGCGTGGCGGCGGGAGCCGCGGCCTCGCCGTCCTTTTGGGTTGACGTGGGGGGGGCAGGGCGCCTCGGCTCGGACTCCACGGGCTCCGGGGCATCGGAATTCTCCACCATGCTCCTCCAGTTGGTCTCTGAAGGGATTAATGAAGTTGTTACGCTCCGTGACCGGATCGGATTATGGTGAACTCTAAATAACAGACAGAAAGGAGAGGCTGCTTACCGTACTCCTTTTCATTGACCTCCGAAATAGGCTCAGAGAAGATGGAGCAGAAGGAGATGGCGGAAGCCGCCGAGTGGTTGCGGGAGTGGCCCATGTGGTGCGGGACTTTCTTGTCATTTTTCTGAGCCTCCTCGGCCTGCTCCTGCTCCAGAGCTGACACCATATCCTTGTAGGCCTTTCGAGCCTCTTCGGTCAGAGACACCAGACGGTTGAAAAGACCCTGAAGAAGGTTTAACCAAGTTAGTAAAGGTAAAAAAACAACAAAGAGGCCAAGGGAGAATCCTGCTGACAACTACTAAACCGATGAATACGGGTTATTATTTGATTAATTCCTCGATCCTCGATCGATCGACGGGTGGATTATTAGCAGCCGAAGGGGTTTTAGTGAAATGTGACTGACCTCAGCTCCAGAATAGTTGAAAATGCCGACCACACTAACAGGCACTAGTTTGTTGACGCAGCGTCCCAGAGCTTTCCGGCCCAAAGCAAACACAAACGGAATCTCCTGATCCCGCGCCATGGCGATTACATTGTAAAGAGCCTCATCCAAACCACCTGCAACAGAGTAAACAAACAGTGACTCGAATGTTTCAAATAAAGTAAAACCACAGAAAATACCAGCTACAACACTAAAATATGGGCTGGGGCCGGATGGTGGTACTGCATTCTTTACCTTTGGCTTGGATCTTCTCACAGTTGGGAGATATGAGGACACACTTAATCTTATTCAACTTCATGTGCTTGGTGACCTCTCTGAGACCCATGACCAGGCGACGCTTGGTTTTGGCCTTGGTAGGATCCTTCTGGTAGACACGCTCCTGGAAGCGAACCAGTTCCTGTAACAGCATAGTCACGCTCTCGTCGATCTCCTTACTCAGCACTTGGTTACAATACCTGCAGAAAGAAGAAAAAAAAAGTTACTGATCAAAATTGAGCTTTCATCTTTTGGGTGGCCACCAAACAATGATGATCACCATTACTGGTCACTAGCACAAATATCACCGCAAAATGATCATTGAGATGTTACGATTTGCTTATCAATGAATAATATTTGAGAAAAGTCAAAAGAAAATCTTTCATTACAGACTCAAAATAGTAATGATATGCTGCTTCTCTTCATCTAAGCCAATAGTTTTTTAGCTTAATAGATGAAGAAGCAATTCTATGGCGTCAACTTGGGATTTAGGAAATTGTGATGGCATCTCCCACCATTCTCTTATAATTTTATTAAAAAATAACCTTAAGCAATCTGTAACTGAAATGTGTGGCTTTTATCTTTGTTGCTCTTCTTGGAATGACGTAAAGGCTTTACTGCTGTCGTGTTTGCAGGTCGGTTAAGTTTTTTGTTATCGCGCGTATCGCTATCCTACCAGAGCCATAAACAGCATGCATACTCCCAGGAGCTTTTAGGAAAATTCATCGGAAGATCGACAGTGTGGCCTGAGGAGCGAGCGTCCCGGCGGTTAGAGCTGAGGGGAGGAGCTTGGCTTCAAAGGCCCTTTGGGAGGCTTTAAATGCTAAATCTGTTCAAGAAGGGTGGGCTGAGACAAAAGGCCCACAAAGAGACAAAGCTGGGTTTGTGACCACTGGCATACAACTCTGCTAAGAAGGGGCAATGTGCTCGGCATTCGTGCCATACTCTACAATCCAGTATCGTACAGTTCCGCCCTTTTAAGAAACCCCCGATGAACTTTCATAGCGCGCTTCTCCGTGCCAAGGCTGTGGTCTCCGAGTGGGAGAAGCATTTGCTTTGCTCAACGTTTTCTCTGCCTTTCTGGGGGCCACTTCAATGCAAAGGGAATTGCGTTCCATCCCTCGCTGCGTGCAGGTCGAGCGTTTTTCCCACTTACTCTCTGAAACGGCGGCTGTGGATCTTGGTGATGGCGTTCGAGGCCATGGGACTCCCGATGCCGGAGCTGGCGGGAGAGCCCTGGGACACCGGGGTGATGCTGTAGGGAGAGTTCTGACTGGCCGGGGAAAGGGATGCGTCGCTGGGCATGCTCAGGCCGGTTTCTGTGGTGCAGAGAGCAGAGCACAAATACCAATTAGGAAAGAAAGAATAGGTGCACATCCGAGTGGTGATCGCTTCTCGAGGATTTAACCTCACCTTCTTGGGAGGCGGGCTCTCGTGCAAGATCATCAGTGAAATGTAAACTCTCCTCCCCGTGCTCCTCCTGCCCTGAAGACTCCTGCTCTACACTAGTCTTCCCTTTCTTCCCTTCACGCTCCTTCAAGATGATCTGAATAAAACAACATTTAAAAAAAAAAAAAACAATCATTCAAAATGATTTACAGGTTGGTAAGATCCCCATTTAAAATGCGTAAAATTTAATGTAAACTAAATAATCAACTCTGACTCAAATCATTCACCTTCTTCAGGGCGGTGGGCCGTTTTACTTTGGGGATCTCTCTCTCCTTCCCTCTCTTGATTCGAGGCGCGGTAGAATCCAGAGAATTGTGTGGGACTGAGTACGGCTGCTGGTGACCCTTCAACGCGGACGGCAGGCTGACCAGGCCTGAGCCGTGGAACGGAGCCGTCGTTCCAACTGGGCGGAACGACAACAGCGTTAGCACACAAGCGGAATGTGAATATCCGCTGAGGGTGGGTGGTAGGATGCTTTTTTTTGTCAGTCTCCCAAGAACTATATCCTGAAACATGTTTACAACAAAAGGCACAACATTCTGGAAAATTTCTGCAGCGTCAGCCAAAAAACCCAGAAAGAAGACTGCAAACAATAAATGAAAAGATGCTCAACAATACTGCAAAACATACTTGAACCCAAGATTATACGGGCTGTAAAAGCTAATGAATACCTGTAAATGACAGTGGCTTCGTATTGTTCAGCTGCCTGGCCTTCATGGCCTGCTGGTGTTTCTCCAAAGCGGCCAGCATATCTCCCAGGTCCAGCTCGACGGAGGTTTTGCTCTTCTTCCCTGCGGCTTTGGTGAATGCTTCCTGCCGGCCACGAAAAAAAGAAAAGGCAGTGAAGGTCACACCAATGAACCCGTCGAACGGAGCTGAAGACCAGACTGAACTTCTCAACCTGAAACCGATCCTACGTGGAGTAGTCGACATAGTGAGTGTCCGTACTTGTAATTTCTTTTGTTCCATGCTGATTTCAGAGTACTCTTGTGCCGTGGCCAAAGCAGCGGCCATGGCCTTCTTCCTCTGGCTCTTGGCCCTCTTGGGAACGGAGGTGGTAATGGGGATGGGTGTCTGCACAATGTTGATAGGGGAGTTTTCTGGAAGGTTATCCAGCTGTGAAGACACAAATGAGTATTTAGTAGGGGACAAAAGATGACAATCTTTAGTCAAATAATCCAGTTGCGAAGAGGCAAAAAAAATATACAAAATATACAAATTCAGCAAATATCCATGTTTGCTAAAACAATGTGGAAGGTATTTTTTAGAGGTCTGAAGACCCGCCCTTCACTAACTCTCATTGGTTAGGACTCGTTTCACTGAATAACATCACATGATGATCAAGATTAGCGGATGGTTTATTGTTAATAATTTCACCTTAATGTGGATGTTTTCATAAAGATAGAAGCCTTTTTATATAGTACTCTGTATTTAACTGAACCTGGCTATGAAAAAACTTTTCTAAATGTTGCTTAACATGTTTCCTCTATGAATGGAATAAATTTTCATGTAGCGTCCTAGTTCAACATTTTCTACAATGCTGCATGAAAACATCCAGAGCGCCACACGCCTGGCTGTACACTGACGTTAAAGTAATGCAGTAATGCTGCTTCCAAGCGCCTCCCGGTTCAAGGCAAAGCTGCTACTGAGCGCTGTGTCGTTTACTTAAAAGCAGCTGCAGCTCTCAAGGTGATTGTGACCCGGAAAAAATGTGAAGCGGCACTGACGTCTGACGTCGTGAACGTTTCCATGGGACAGTAAACAAATAAGTGCTTTTGTAATATCAACGGTGCTCATTCAGGTGGATAATCTGTAGGTTTTAGTGATGCACCGGATGACCTGACCCAACCCACATACAGTGCTCAAACTTCTGATTTGGGAGTCGGGTTCGGGAGATTGATTTCAGAGAAAGGCGGAAATGTGGCCAGCTGATAATAATTAACCAAAAAGAGGAAGAAGAAAATATGAAAAGGCCTACTCTCGGGGTTATGCAGTGCGAATAAGGAGGGGCAAGAGAAAGAGAGAGACAATGACGAAAACTACACTTAAGTATTAATATTGTGGCCCCATTCAGCGAGCACCCTCGTAGACCGCATTAACCAGACAGCACATTCCCGTACCAGGTTTTTAGGAAGTTTAGGTTGCGCGTGCGTCTGGGCTGGAGTAGATTCTGCTTTGGTGCAGCGTTGGGCAGCTCCTCCGGAAGCCAGATCTGGGAACTCGTCTTCATCCTGACACGCGCGTGCAGAAAACATTTTAGCACAACATATAAAACTTCCTAAAAATTAAAGACGGGTGGGATGGCCCGTGCCGCACCAATAGTTCACCGCGATGAGATAAAACCCCCGAGAAAAAAAAAGCCCCTCTCACCTCAAAGTAGAGGGGCTGCGGGGAGACCTCGTTATCAGAGACCACAGCTGGCTGCGGCCGCTGGTGTGACTGGCCGGGAGGCGCGCGCCCCGCGTAGCCACCGTGGAACTCCTGGAGGGCAGAGAACACAGTGGTTAAAAGCACAGGTGTCCAACAACTTTATCCTCTGGGCACCTCGGAATGCCGTCAAGTATTCGGTAGTAAGCGATTAACGTAATTCTTCTTGCAAACATGGCAAAACAAAATGTACACAGACTCAAATAGAGATTTCTTGCTTAATATATTATTAAACTGAATATCACATTTCAGGACGTTAACCTGGACTTTAAGAAACTCATTTAAAATGTGAATTTTAAAGACAGTCAAGTGAAGGAAACATGACTGGGAACTAATATTAAGTGAATCTGTATTGCATCTGTATTGTTGGTAACATTTTTACCAGAGAATAAAACAGTGAGATCTACTGTACCTGGGAGACGTTTCTCTGTTCAGGGTTCTTTCTCTGGTCTGCCCTGTGAAACTGTCCGTTTCTGTCCCCCCAAGACTTCTGGGTAGCCTGAGATGCCACATTTACCCAGGTGCCTGCTGGTGAAGAGAAGGTAAAAATTAAAAAAAAGAAAGAAAAAAAAATCTAAATCTCTTTGTAATAGGCTGTATGAGAAATATGATTTATGACAACCCAATGTGAGGAAGTTCTCAGCATGCAAAGCTTACCTGTCATTACGCCGGCCTCAACTGCCTGCATGAAAAAAAACAACAACACATGTTTAGATATCAAGTGTACGTTAAATGTGCACAAACACTGAGGGGCAGGTTGATTTAAAAGGACCACATTACACCTCTCCCGTTGGTATTTGCTCCGTGACATTGCAGTCTTACAAGTAGAACCCTTTATGTTGCGACATGTGTCGGCTGTTTTATTGTGGTATGCAGTAAACCACCGCTGTTAAAAACAACCTTCCCAGATATTTAAATGAGCATTTCGATGAGTGACTTATCGTCAGCAAGTGGCCAACTTACTGTGGGCGCCGCTGTATTTTCTGCGCTTCGTTGCGTTACACCCGCAGCCTGGTTGTGTTTGGGGCTGCAGTAGCCGCTGTCGCTGTCTATGTCTGCCTCACTGGCGCCCTGCTCGGTGTAGTTTTCGGCTGGATGGGACGCCCGTCTTCTCTTTGTCTTGTTCTTCCACAGCTGGGGACTGGCCCGCTCTGCTGCGCACCTCCCGGACACCTCACCTGGGAAATCTGAAGACAGAGCAGGAGAAACTAAGACTAGAAGTTAACTTGTTACAAAGTGGAACCTGTTGTAATTATTAACATATCAGTGTTGACATTTAACATAGAAGATGAATCAGTTGTTGACTTATTAGTCACATACTTGGACAGTGTTCTTAGTATGAAGTTATTAAGGGGGATTCAAAACCCAATTTGAGTTACTCATTAGCTTTCTCCGAAATGGCGGCTGACATCATGAGAGGCGCACGTTTTAACTAGAAGCCCTGCGTTCCGACTCTTTCAGAAGTTCAAACATCAACCGGTGGGACCGGCCACCGGACTCACCGGCATTGTGTGCCCGCTTTCTCTCTGACAGGAAAGACACTCGTTCACAGGCAAGGCACACAACCTGAACCGAGCCTGGAATGTTTGAGGAAATGAACTACGTGTTTTCTATTCTCGTTACTTGATCCTCTGGCAAAAAACATGTTTCACCCAGTGCCAGGTCCAGTGAGAACTACTGCTGTGAGACGTGTCTATGGTCAGGATGGTTCCCCATATCAGCTTCCTAGATTCGCTGAGTTTAAAGTAGTACAGTAGATTAAAGTAGATTTTTTTTGTGTTGTTGTTTTTAAATTCTGTATGCAACGTCATGATAGAACGTGGTTAATGCTTACCGGTCTGCTGTGCCGCATCCACCAGCATGACTGTCTTGGTCCTACCATCAGGCCCCAAAGTGCAGACCTCCTTCTGCACAGCTACACTCCTGGTTGGAGGTCGGCGACCCCTCAGAGGTTGGCACACACTCAACTGCTGCTGTAGGAGACAGAAAAAATGTGTCAGGGCATGCTCACTAAATAGATTAAGGACGAGGACGAGGAATGTGACGTGCCTCACAATCAGGTTACTGACCATCTGTACATTTGGGGGAACATTAGGTCGCACCATGCCTCTCCCCCTCTGACTGTTCATCCCGTACGCTGGTCCCAAAGGCAGCGGCCTTTCACCGACCTCTGCTGAGACAGGGTTGACCACTCCGGCTTGCACCGGACCTGCGTAGGTGCCGGGGAACGGCTGGTAGAAGCCCATCACCGGTGGGCAAGGAGCAGGCATAATCTGGTAGTAGGCGTAGTCGTTGGAGACGGGAGGCTGGGGGGAAGACATGATGGGGTAGGCCAGGTACGAACCCCCGGGGCTGGGGTTGGGCTGCTGCCAGCGCAGCTCCCCTCCATTGTACATGGGATGTTGCCTGAGAAGTAGCAGAGGCAACATGTTAATTTACCTTATTTGTCTTTAAATAATGTTCATATGGTTGATTAATGCATTTCCACCATTTATCGCAGCTGGGGAATGAGGAGATGTCCAAATCCAGTCTGAAAGTCCTGCCATATTGAATGAAATAATTTGACACTATGCAAAACAATTAAACAATAAAAGGAAGGCTGAGATGTTTGATGATATATTTGTTAAAGAAAGAGCTCTGTAGTGGTAGATACTGAATACTTACAAACTCACATATTTAGTTTTAGTTGATTACAACCATTGTGTTACGTTTCTGAGATTTTCTTTTCCAAATTCTTCTCACTTTGCCATGTTTCCTCTCAAAAGCATGCAACAGTGTTGTGGAGACGCCTTAAAGTCAAAGCCCATTCAGAGAGGGCTGACGGATAAACATCTGCAGCGATGTGCACGGTGGTTGGTTTGTTTGGGGGGGGGCGGGGGGGGGGGGAGGGGTGTTAAACATGCTATGTAGAAATGTTGATATGGATCCAGATGACATTTTCACAGCCAGCCTACTATAGCGGGCACTTCCTTTCATTCAAATAGGCGGAAAGGAAACAGAGGAACGGATGTGTGCAAGGATACAGCAGATCACCGGGACAAAGAAAGAGCCACTGGAAATTGTCCATTGGTTGTGGTTGACTCTCGATCTGTGCTTCCATTCATGATCAAGCAGTATTAAGCTACTGCAAAATCGCCCTAGCACTAAGGGTATTGAATATAGTTTACTCCCTATTACTAAAGTAATTAATACATTGAATACGTTGTAAACAGGTTCAGAAGTAAGCGGATTGTTCTCGGGCGGTACCAGAATTTGGGAGACCCGACTTCCCACACTACAGCAAACAATGACGATATTTCTGCTAAAGTGGATAGTATTGGCAAACTTTGTATGCAACATTCTGGTGAATGAGAAAGCAGTATGTGTGTGTATATATATATATATATATACACACACACATACTGCTTTATATATATATATATATATATATATATATATATTTCATGCACCAGAACCACTGTTGCCATTCGCTCACATTCGCTGTGTTATTTTTGCGGAAACCCTCCCCCCACTGAGCTAGAGAGACTCTACCTGTTGGGTTGGTTCTCCTGGACGAATGGGTAGCAGGTGATGAGGTAGCTGGGTATCGGCGTGGTTTCCACCCCTCCACTGCCTCCTCCGATGCCGCCACCACTTCCCCCGCCGCCTGCCTCTCCAGAAAGACTCATGCTCACTTGAGATCCTTCCATACCTTTCTTCTGCGGGATGAACGGTTCTACTTCGGCCGATAGCTTCACATCCTGCACCAAAGACAAACGGACGGCCATCAGACCGGGAATGACTGCGGTGCTCAATTTGAGTGAGACGGTGGCCAACGCCACAGAGCATTGATCAATTTCTCAAATAAAGATCCAGTCAGTCACCACATCCTCTGCTTCTATTGTGTCAAGCCCACTCTGTAGGTTTACTAAATTCTCCCTCGGAGGGGCTTAAAATGTATAATACAGATTACCAACATCAACTTTCAAAACATTTTCATCTTATTGCCTTGAGTACTGAATATCTTGATGAACAAAAAGAAGCTATTGATCAACCCTTTGTTTGGTTTTAATCACAGCTGGTCACTGATTTCATCATACTGTTCGAGTTAGTTCACAGTTCTGTGTGTCTTCAACAATCAATAAACCAGCTATCAAGCAATAACAGGCACATAAAACCTTTATGAGCTCAAAGATTACCCAACACACAAATGAGAGGATCTTAGCAAAGTACACAAGATGTGAAATGAGGTCTCCAGCTATTTTTACAAGGTAATTCATCATGTGACTCACACATTGCAGCACAATCAACAAAGGTGAAGACTATAAACACCAAGCCACTGGCGAAAATGGTGGACGATGAGCAGTCTCTCTGAACCCAAAAGCGAAAAACAAGTATAGGGTGTTTTGGGGGAAACAGATTTCATAATGGCTAAAATACATATTTTGATATGTAGGGAATGAAAAGCTGGTGTTTAAGTCCCTCAAAGCCTTAATGTCACCCAGGTACAAACACCAGACTTACAAGTTACAAGAAACAAACTATAGATCATTTTTAACAACTTAGGGCCTAATGTAACTTGGGTTATGCATTTAGAGTTCTGATACAGACAGAATGCCATTTCCCTATTGATAATATAAATAAATCCATAGAGCAATTTGTTCATGAATGACATTCATGGCAGACAAAAGCATAATGAAGTTGTCTCCAAGTCAATGTGCACAATGTGCAAACATTCACTACTCGTCAGTCTGATTTCACGAGTCTCCAGGTTTATGACCTAGACACACAGCCTGTGTAGGAAATAGGACGGCAGGCCACAGAAAAGCCAAAGATTTGGCATTGGGTCATTAGAAATCAGAGGTCAAACTCGAGACACAGCCTCAAATGGATACAATGTGTTGAGTGACGACACCAGCTGACAGGAAGCTGTACAAACATCCTTCATAAAACGAGGAAAAATTGAAATTTGAAAACATGCCATTGTTTAATGTGCAGTCCTATTTATATATAACATGTATAACAGCGCAAGCATTGTATGTTTTAAAACAACATGGTGATGTTATTTAAGAGTGGAAATTCAAATTCATGTAAATAATATTCAAACATTTATATTTCCTTATATGATTGCCATTGAAAACGGAAAGACACTGACAAAACTTTAAAGGGACTCGTCTATGAGTCAAATTATTAGAACGCCATAAAACTATACATTTGAAGGAATTCAGTTGATTCTTTTTGTAAAAATGAAAAAAGTGTAAAAACATTTATGCTAATTTAAGGACACGACTGGAAGGGCAGTTATATTAGTCTGTCTTTTTCCATTGCGGTCATGGAACATCTTTCCACACCTCATCGAGCTCATTTGACATGGTGGTGGCATTGGTCTAACCCCGAGGTGGCAGCTCTGTGCAAGAGGTCCCATTCAAATCACCAGCTATTTTGCAAAGGATGAGGAGAGGTGACAGGGTTTAGGGTACAAAGGCCGCCCCTCGCTTCTCTGAAACTGCGCTCGGGGCGCATGAATAGAATCATCAGTGTGGCCAGTGGATGTCACACAGACAGCTATTGTCTCCCACTGCTACTGTCGGCGGGTGGTTCTCTCACTTCTCCGCAGTTTATCAATCAATCTTTCTTCCGCCTCCTCCCTCCCAATCAAACGGTTTATTTTGGAAGAGTTTCTCCTCTGGCGACGCGAGGGTCCTGGGACGGAGGATGCCGCATGTGTACAGAACGAAAAGTCCCCTTGGTAAAATGTGTGTGATTTGGGGCAACACGTTAATTCAATAAAATCTGTAGAGCTCATCCATTCTATTGGAAATTAAACCTGGTCTACCAGTTCACAAATGAAGAAGCTGTACTTGTAATGCAATATTTTAGTATCTGCCTCAGTGCAGAGACCGATAAAGCGTTAAAGGACTAGAGAAGTAGGTCTGAATCGGCAGCATGGTAAAGTACGACCAACGGGGTGTTATAGGATTAAGTTTTACAGGATCAACTACTGCAGGATAAGCTTATTATACAGCAAGCCATAGTATGGAGGCCTCACACGCACTGATGTTTGGTTGTTGGATTCCTAACACCAGTGGGGGGGAAAAAATCCAACTAGTTGCGAAAGAAGACGGAGTCGGTCAGAGGACACGTCTCTTGAATCAATTATGTGTGTGTCTTTGTAGTATCCGAGTGAGAATAGCTGTGATTGTGGAAAAGGCCAGTGCGGTCATACACAGATGTGCATCGGTTGGGGATGGCAGATGTCGGGAGTGACCAGGCAGGGTGGCCACTGATCTCACAACCCTCTGTTTGTTGCGATCAACTTATTCTTACAACAAGTTGCATTCAAGGACGAACAGGCGGCGTCTGTTTCTGGGTCGAAAAGAGAGCAAACTCACCAGACCTCCGAGGCAGCTTCGCATTGATGAAGACAAGGACTGGCTGATGTCACAGCACTCGATCGCACATTTTTCAGGTGTGACAAATCTCGCACGCTTGCCATGATGAAACCCCGTGACGTCACCATCGTTCAACGCTAACCGGTCTGAAGCTTTCACTCAAACACGCCTCGGGGCACAAAACCCAGCCAAGCTTAACTTTCTGCATTACCGACGGCGTCAAAAGAATTTCAGACACGCAGAAGAACCGGATAGTCCTCTGCTGACGATCCACGAAACCTGCCCCCCTCCTCCTCCTCCCCTACTGACAACAACAACAAAACTCTCCAATGCACATTCCTGGTTAGCCGACTGAAACCATCTCCGCAAATCTAACGCCACCTTTCTCCAATTTATAGCAAAAAAAAGGGCATCGTCTGTTTTTTCTCTCCAAGAAGCCTCCTCTGCTTCCAGTGACAAGCGTCGTCCAATGACAGAAGAGATATCCCGCTTTAGGGGATAACCAGCTAGCTAGGGCTAACTCTTTAACACGGGACCGTGTTTCGGAGCTTAACGTTAGAGCATCAAATGAATGTCACTGAAATCGATCTTAATGTCTTTTCGTGCAAAATGAAAACAATGCGAATGCCCCCGTGCCAGAAGACAAGACATGAATGTGGACTATCCGTTCTTTTTTTCTGATGAGCTACAGTTACCGTTAGCCATGTTAGCTTGCTAGCTAAACGGCATAAGTTTGCATGGCTGCTGCCTGTGACAAAACACGTAACGTTAAAACCAACTATAGCGGGCGGTTTGTTCCTATAGCGACCCAGAAAGCTTATTTAAACAAAAACTAAGCATCGCTGCTTTTTTTTATAATAACGGAAGAGCCGTTTATTGTAAATAACATTTACCAGGGAGCGTTGTCGGGCCTCGGCAGTGTTTACTGTCCGTGTTCCTTCTTTCTAGAGGTAGAGCTTTAGCCTGCCTGCCCCCCCCCCCCTCCCTCGCCCCTAAACTAAAATATAATTTTTAAATTAAACTGACACGTTACCTTATAGTCACTAGAGTCCATGTCAGTCACCGACACCACGACGGAGGGTCATTGACCAAAACGCGGACGTCAGGATTTGGGCGCTTTTATTTTCTTCATTGTGAACGGAAGAAAAAAAAAAAGTACTAATAATAACAACCACTGAAGGACTCGAGACTTACACCCAGTTCCCAAAACACCGCTCGCTGCACCCCTCCGCCTGCGCCGACTGTTGCTGCGTCAGCTGGCGGCGCTCCGCGGACTCGCGCTGTGTGACACAGTGGAAATGGGAGTCACCTGGAACGGAAGCCGGGGCGGCTCAAAAAAAAAAAAAACAGCTTTTAACGCGCGTCCCGGAGCGAAAGGAAACATCTCCTAAAAGAGTGACTGGAAGTACAAGAAGGATGTCTTCGCAGCTTATTTGTTAGTTAAAAACACTTTTATTCGACGTCTCCTCACCAGTCAAGTTTAAACTGTAGCTAGTCAAATTCAACAGAATCCTTTCTGTGGTGAGAGAAATCTGTTTATTACCAACAGGCAACAGTATACATTAAAATATTGTGTACAAGTGTTCATACACATTTGGGACTTTTTTTTGTAGCATTAGAGTGTTGCACGTGGAAGAATCTGCCAACCAGGAACATAAAAAACAGAAAAATAAGTGCCAGTGAATTCCTCTCGTCACAACAAAACAACACTTTGAACACGCTCTCGGGGGTTCCTGGAGTCTTCTTTAAGTCGATGGCATTCTCAAAACCTGTGCATCTTGTCTCGGACGATTTACTTGAAGCACAGTAGCATACTTTATGGATGTATTCATACATGCCATTTTCCTTGTCTCTTGATTTTACAGGCCATCATGTGAGCTTGCTAACAATGG
Organism: Pungitius pungitius; assembly: GCF_949316345.1. Taxonomy (NCBI): domain Eukaryota; kingdom Metazoa; phylum Chordata; class Actinopteri; order Perciformes; family Gasterosteidae; genus Pungitius; species Pungitius pungitius. The sequence continues at coordinate 20,772,420 of NC_084903.1, forward strand.
CTTGGTTGAGAGAGTTCAGCTGATTTGTCCATTTGTCTAATGCCGTGTAGCGAGCCCCTCCTCTCTTCTGGTAGTCTAATTCTAGTAGCTGGTTGACTTGGTCAATCCGGCCGTGGATCGTGCTGAAAAAGAGAAATAAATAAAGTAAGAATTAAAGCGTGATTCACCACACAATTTAGTCATGCTCCAATAGCAGATTTTCTTCTTGTAAATTAGACAAGAAAATGGTTGCGTGTTAGAGCAAACTTTACAAAGACAATCTTGACTGCTCCAGTTTGTTAAACATTGGAAGTCTGTATGTATACACACACACTTATATAAAAAACTTTTAAAAAGTGCCATTAATAAAAAATGACCAAAAAAACCCCTCTGCAACACGTTATAGAATGAGGGCAACAATGTAAAGGGTATTATAGATATTTCCCTCTGAGAAACATCAGAATAATCAATCTAGCACAAGCTTTAATAACTCAGCTCATACCGCCTGACTCTTACAAAGAATGAGGAACAACGTAGTTACAGGAAGGGAACTATTTATTTTTTTGACTTCTCAGAAAGAACATGCGGGAGAAACTTACTTATCCAAGATGCACTGCACCAGCAAACTCTCCACATCACACACATCAATGTTAAGCTCCTGAAACAGAAGAGCAGAAAGAAGACAGTCATCCTCTCGTCTGTAAAGAACTAAGTCAACTAGTATGACTTAACTTCGGAGGCACAGAATCCAACAATCTTGTTTCAAATAGTTAGCTTATTATTGATGTTTTTTGAAGACCTGTTGAGAACAAGTATGTGAAAAAAAATGAAGTATACCGAGAAATAAGACTGAACGTGTTGAAACAGCATTAACAGATAAGATCCAACGGTCATAAGCCCATGACATGGGTGAATTACTTCCTCACTTTGACGTGGCCTTGTTGGCGCTCTTTTTTTTGTTTGTGTCATCTTAAGACATTTGTGTCTGGAAAACAAACTTATGTGCTTTCTTCTAATGACACCGTTCTCATCACTGAGAGAACAGAAAGGCTTTCAACACAAAGCCCCCCCCCAAAAAACATCAGGTGCAAATGTTTGTCCAATAAACATAAAGAGTGAAAGAAACAGACGGTCAACAGGTGGGTTACATTGGGATGACATGACTTACCTTAGATATGAAAGGGATGTGTATTCTCGTGTACGGTTTGATGAGTTTGATAAGTACTTGAGTTCTAATGTTCCGCAGGAGCTCTGAAACACACAATGATTAATCTTTTCTCCGTGTTTTTCTAAACACACCTTGCACACATATGGACTGCAGTCACGTTCACAACTCACCTTCTATGTGCTCTCTAATGAAAGGGTCATCCATTATGTTACTGTGATTTGTTTTCAAGATTTTCTCAAATTCAGTGATGTCATTGTTCTGGTAGGCGCTGTAGGGAAACAACAATCATTGTTGTTATACCAAATACAATGCGTTTCCTTGACCCGAAACACAACTCATCCCGATAGCCGTCAAAAACATTTTTTTTAAAATTAGATTTTTTGTAAACACTATTCTTATTACAGTTTGGGGTGTCCTTTCTTAGTTTTTTCAATAAGTGTTCAATAGTTGCATGGAAACTGAATAAAATTGGGTAACTGCCAGTTATTAATGTTAACAAAGGGCAGACAAGGAACCAGCAGGCAGCAAACACTCTCAGAAAGACAAAAATCAGAATCCATACTTTATACAAATAATGTGAAATGCACACTGCAGACGGATGTGATGTACATGTTATATAAAGGCCATTATTGTTGTTAATGTATTTCTTTTTTACCAAGAAAAAGGGACCCATTAAATACTTTGAACACCCCTAATGCATCTAACTGCAATGATTAGCATGAAACTGGGAAATGAGGAATGAGATGCAAGTACTTCAGATGTGCACCCCGTCTGAATCAAAAAGAGAATACATTTAAAAAGAACTTTCATCGGAAGCACTACCTATTTCTATAGTTTCAGGCAGTAACAATAACATGCCAATGCCATAAAGTAAGACTTTTGTTTAAGGAACAAAAAATACATGAATGCATGCTTACCTGACTAAGTTTGTCATTGCTAGAATTTCCGGGTCATTTTTGTATGGTTTGGCCTGAAAGAAAAATAATAATAATTATATCTGGAATTCAAACTTATTCAAGCGAATGTCATCTGATTAGGCACAACAAATCTAAATACTTTTATACAAAATGATTTTATAGAACTTTCTGGCTACAATTTTATTAGCAAAATTAAACTGCCACCTAAACAAATGTATGTGGCAACCAGAAGCCTGTCTTAGGTTTCATATTCTTACATACAGTGTATGCAAGGTTCTAAAAAGTAAACCTTTTCAACGATAAAAAACTACTTCCATACCTCTTGTGAGTCAAAGGGGTTTATTCCAGACTTCATGAGCATGTTGGCTAGGACCAGGTACTTCAGGCATGTCGTCCTTCTTGGGCTGCCAGACTCGTCATAGTTTTTAAAGGCCTCAAAGAAGTCTGTGTGAGCTTTCTCAAACTCACCCTCTCTCAAATGCATCTTCCCACCACACTCTGGTCAGGGGCAAACCAACACAGGTAATTCATTTTGAGGGTGACTATATCGCTTTACACAAAGCAAAAATACAGTGTTAAGAAGGAAAGTGATATGTGCACCAACATTACCTCTAATAACCCCCATTATGAGCGGGTGAGGGATGGCGGATTTAATATGAAGTGACTGCTCATACAGGGCTTTCAATTTCTTGTTGTTTTTTTGTGCTGTGTACATCTGGATCTCCAGGGCATAAATCTCCAAAAGCTGTGTGCCTTTCTTCAGGTCATCCTCTCCGTCATCTGTCTGTTGTTTAAAACAACCACTTATTGGATCAATATTATGTTCGAATCTATATATACACACACACAAACACACAAATATACACACTCCCACCTGATAAAATATACTTTGGCATTACATATTTTTGTATCAATAGAAACCCCCAAAACATATTCTTGCACAGACAGACAAAAAAAGGTATTAAAAGGTATTCGCTTACTACCTGACATGACTGGTGAAGTTGCCTCAGGATCTTTTGCAGTTTCCCATATTCTTCTCTCTCCAAGTAAAGCTTCCCCAACTTCAGAAGAACAAAAACAATTTTAAAGTTGTTTTACAAGGAAATTATGGTTCATGGCCACTTGGAATCAGTGAGAAACCTTTGTATACCTTTGTATTAGTTTTAAACCACAGTCTGTCATTTTTCGCGTCTTTCAAAGCCTCCAATGTGGTTTCGTAGAACTCCTGTAGTAAGTCCATCTAGCAAGAAAATAAATAAATTTCAGGAAGACAGATTTAGAACATCAATTACTAACAAATCTATTTTCTTGTCACATATTGTCTGTCCTTACCTGTTTGGAGGTAGAGATATAGTCCAGAATAGAGTTGATGGACTTCTCTGAGTAGTTCCTGGTGACAGCACTTCGGATGTATGTAAGGAGCTGTTTGTACCTGTTCATCATCTCGGGGAAGTTTGTCTACAGGATTGAGACAAAAATGGAAACAACCTCTCAAGACTCTGGTGAGGAAGGTTTCAACAAATGATGGCTTAACTTGTAGAGCCTACCAGCTTGAAGTTGATTTTGATCATCTGTTTCAATGCTTTGAATCCCCATTCTCCTTTTTCTCCCTCTAGTTCTAATACCTGAACATAAAAACAACGACAGATGCATGTAAATATTGTGCTTTTGAATAATTAAAAACAAGCACAGATTGCTTTGATTCAGTACTACTTCACCTTCTGGAAACTGCTGAGTGCGGCTTTGGGATCGTCCTCTTTCAAGGCTTTTGAGTTGTAGTACTGGTTCTCCAGGTCCACGTTTGGTTCTGAGTTACTGTCCTCTGAGTATTCCTAAATGTAAGCACATAATCATATCAAAGTCCAAATCATAACAACGAGTCGGACATTTAAGTTGCACGCTGCCTAACAAAAAAAACTCCCGAAATGTTTAGCTAACTAACACAAATCAGGGGAAAACCCGGCTGCCCCTGGATATAACGTTACAGTTCAACGTTAAATGTGCCGTGAGCTAACGTTAGCTAACACCATGGCGTGCTATCTTGCGGGGTGGTTTGCTCTTGATGCCGGCGATTTAAACACGATGGAAGCTGAACGCATTTAGCTAGGGTTAGCTATCCCCGATGGTTAATGTGCATTAGTATTAGCCAACTGCACAGGGCTAGTGGCTAAAACCAACTATCATTAGCCAGCCTGGAAGCTAACGTTTGTCATCCGCTGTCAGCTTGGTGTTAGCCAACAAGCTAGCTAAACAGCTAACATTAGCTAGCCATCACTTGTCGACCCTACACTGTAAGCGCTCAACGGACAGACGGTTATAATATAATGCACAAAGTAAAAAATTTCAGTTACAGATACCAGGTCGTAATCTTCTTCGTCGTCGCACATGAAATCGTCCTCCATGTCCGACATCTTGATGGTCTTCCTTGCTCTTATCCGGGGACCGTCGGGTAGTCCGGCCTGTGCCGTGTTTTGCAGCGACGGCGAGGTGGGGTGGCGAGACGCGACGGGCCGGTCCGCGTCTAAAGATGGCGCTGTTGGATCGCCTCAGAAACACGGAGGACGTCCCGTGTCTCACCAACTTCTGCGGTCGTCGCAGCATGGCAGTGGTCGAAGGTACATGTGTTATAAAGTGTAACGGATTCTATCAATTGGTCAAAATTGGAGGTGCGTGCACTTTAATATCTATTTTTGTAGGTATTGTTAATCAAAGCAGTGTCACATTACGAACATCAAACGTGAAACATATAACGGCATAAAACATTCTGACATTCTGCTGCATGACGATTTTCACATTTAACAATATATTCAACTTAACATGGTTTTTCTCATGTAATGGAGAGAAACCAGCTACACCCCGGGAACTGTAGTTATTTGTGTTAGTAGTTTCATGGATTGAGTTATACATAAAATAGTTTGATAGAAATACATATAGCTCCAGCTAAGATATACTGCACACATTACATTTAAAACATTAACGCAGATTTTAAAAACCCAAACATGCATGACTAACAACACCACATTACCAACACCACATTACCAATACAAAAGCTTTATGAGCATGTTTACATATCAAATATTATAAAGAAGAAAGATTGTTGTTAATTGATTGAGTGGAGCTGATTACATCATATATTGTTGATTCCTTTTAACCTGTAACTAACCATATTCAATGAGATTATTGTGTTTCGCACACACAACATATTTATCTGCAAAGAAACTTGTAATGACAATTCAAAAAAAGAAGACAAATACAGTATTCCTCTCTGAAATGTTCAGTACGGATAAAAATTGTACTCGTACACATTGCATGGCTAAATGTAACTTAGCTAATTTCCATCAGTGAGAAAATCCCATGTACTCCAGGTGTGCATCAGATTTCAGCCAGCCCCATGAGTCAGATTCATATTTCAGAGGATATCGTGACTGTTCTTTCAACAGTCTTGGCTTCCACACGGAGAGACCGTTGGCAACAATACTTCCCTCTCCATCTTCACTCGGCGAGTGATTCATTCCACGTCATTTAACTTTAAAAGCATTAAGATTATCCTCAGCTTATCACTTTTAAGGTACGTGGGATAGACTGTGCAGTTTGCTCGCTTGTCACTATCTATCCTATTTGCCCTTGTTACGTGTTATTGCATATTTAAACTAAAAGCCACACTGTGGCCAAAATCTTCTTATTGCTCTTCATCACCATTGGGACGGTGACCTGTGCGTGTGCATGCATACTCCTGTGACATGACTTGGCGAGAGGACACCAAGGTGCTCCATACACGAGATGCAGCGGTGGTGCGTGCCTAGAGGCTGTCAACGTTTCATTAATTGAGCTGGGTTCGCCTCATCACAAAGACTTAACGAATGAGCTGTACTCCTCTGCCGGAATCACCCGGGTCAGAAAAGCTGTGGGGTTTGGGACAAAAGACACGCAGGGGGGGGGGTGCTGTCATCACATCAATCCTCACAAAAATCACATGGCATTGGGCTTCTTCACATACTTGAAACGCACCGTTGTTGCCACAGAAGGAATGATCTGTCAACACGTTGGCAATCTTGAAAGAAGCCATTTCCCAGCTGTGGCGGGACAAATGCTCTGGTACTTGGGGGGGGAAAACATTAATAAAACTCCATCGCAGTCACCAACCTAGAGAGAAAAGTCTCGTCCGACTGAGTCAGGAGGATGGTGTGATAAACACGAGTTCATCATGTTGAACCTTGTCATTTAAACCAACCTTATTTAGAGATCCAACAGTGCGATATTAAGCCTTATAAACACCTCACGGCGGCCCTTCTCCTTTGGGATAATCTCTGGTGATTAATTTGATAAAATTAGTACGTTGACATTATTCCCCTGGCGTCAATGTATACACTGGGATTTATAAGCCGTTTAATCTTTAGTTGCCAAAAACTGTTTTATGTCTAACCTAATAGCCTTAATAGAGTAAACACAATCTCATATCTGACTGCTCCATAAACATGAGAGGAGGCTTTAATAGATCTCCGGGCGTGCATCTGGCAGCTCGAGCGCGTGCACCTCTCCCAGCGGGCCGCCTGCTCGTATACTCGGGTCCTCGCCACTAAAGTGCTAACACAAGGGCGCCTACCCCTTGTTGCACCGCCGCCAACTCCCCCTGCAGGTCATTACTCACGCAGGCGCTTCCACCCACGTAGGTATTCATATGGAGAATATATATTTGTACACATAAATATTTACGCTCCGGGGGTACACACCTGCTTAATCACGTGTGCCTTTGCACGATGGCCCATACTGTCGAACGCCCCCGAGAATCCGGGGCTGCCGACCTCGTGCAACCCGCCTTTTTTAAGTCATCGTGGCTGCTCTCACTCCTCGACTTGTGCAAGATGCGTGACAAGCCTGTTTGTTTTTCCCTACTCGTTTTTTTTTTTCTTTCTGTTTTCATTTTTACAAGGTATGTAGAAGCGTGTCTCAATTTTACGCAACAACTTGCATCCAGTGGGGCTGTTATTTCAGATGAAAGCCAGCCCCCCCCATCTGTATCACACGCTAGCGTGCTGCGGTTTGTGTGTGCAGTGGACCCCTTGAGTGGCGTGTGTGGGTTGGAGTGTGAAGGTGTTGGAATTTCAACGCAAGAAGGTCAGAGAAATACTATCCAGGAAAGAATATGATGGTTGTAGACATAACTAGTGGTGATGATGAAGACTCTGAGCTGAGCTGAGCCACTGCATTGGGGTTTGATTAAAGAAATATATATATTTTAAAAAAGCATAACAAACTATTTAAAAATACATATTTAGATATTTGGTTTTGGTGATAAGTTTTTCCGATAGGATTGCTTATTCTAAAGACTGGAAAAACCAGAGGGATCAGCCAGGCTGTTTGTAAAAGTGATATAGTCCTTCCATGAGCACCTCTCAAGTTTGTTTATTGGTGCAAAGTGCGTTATGTGATAAGACTATCTCTATGGTGGTTTCAAGTAACAAAAACAGAAAGACTCAAAGAAGTAATTGCAACGAAGTGTGATTTTGTTGAACTACTCCTTTAGCGAGTGTGATATCAAACATATCCGTGGTTTGTGTCAAGCAAAATTCCTTAAAAGGAAACCCCCCCCCGTGACAACGGGATGGCAGGCTAACAGCTCGAAGCTACGCCGCTTTTATTCTTCTCCTCTGAAGACGGAAATATAAAAACAGAAGTGGGACAAAAGCGATTGTCCCGGGACGCGTAGACTCTGCGGGGGGGCACCCGTCATCTGTTGGGCCCTCTTTCTCTCTCCTCCTCTGTGGCTTCACGTGCTCTCCCCTCGCTCGTGCCGCATTCGCCCCCCCTGTGAGTTCGGTATAGGAAACCAAAGCAGCAGAGCGGGGTATACCCACATTAAACTGACCCCGGGGGCTTTGCTGAATGTTCCTGCAGATCAACAGGACGAGGCGCGAGCCTTCGGACGAGGCCATGCTTCGGCTGGGGGACTCGACCCTGGCTGAAGCGCAGTGGGGCTGCAGCGATCAAGTTACCTTCTGTTGTCACAGTTTTGACCTGTCAGAGTAAGCAGAGTGATTTATGGCCCCGAGCTGACAGCCAGGCTCAAAGCGGCCACAGCTGGGAAAGTGCTTGTCAAAAAGTCGAGCACTAAAACCTCCACTTGTGCGGATCTCTGCCAATGTTGAAAGGCGAGCAGATATATCTTCTGCTGATTGTGTAAATAAATACTAAGTACCGCATCCAATTCTGAAAGTTTCTCGGAATAACCGCTATTGATGGATTATTGTCTTCTTCGGGGTCTCTTTCTCTTCATGCAAATGGAATCTCGTAGGTGGACTTACCATTAACATGACAGCTTAATGTTTTTTGTTGAGGAGAATCTCACAAACAGTACAGAAATTGATATGATTTCATGCTCTTCTGTCTGTAGAAAGGTTTTAGCTGCTGTTAGAAGATTTGCAATGGAAGCATTGTTGTGGTAACAATCACAGCTTTTCTTTGCTTGCCTCCATTGGTTAGTGATATTTTCGGTTCTGTCCATTTCAGTCCAGTCTAATGTTGTGTGTTGTTTTTTAGTAAACCGATTCACATTGTGGAAAAAATACTGTAAATTAAGACAAAACAAAGCTAATACCAGCAGTATTTTTAATATAACTAATTTGAACCACTGAATTTCAATCCATGTTTAGATTAGGATCAGTGAGCAAGTGAATCTAGGAGATCCACAAATAGTTTGCTTTACTGAAAACTTTTGTTGGACCTTTTAAGCCAAAAGGAGAATGAAATATCTCAAAAGGACAAAGCGTAGAAAGCCAAAGTGCCCGGTTGAATGCGGCACAACACAAATGTTATAGCGTTAGAATGCAAACTTCCTGTGTACATCACAGAGTCTGTTGGATCCCTGTGTGTCTGATCTTGTTATGCCAAGGGTTTTATGAGTCTATGAGCATACCCGGGATCAAATAAAAGCCCTCACGTTCATCCATTAGGATTTACTTTGTTTATCCCTCAACTATTAACTCGGCCATATTGTGAGCTGAGACCCGTAGTCTGCTACCAGGGGCGGCATGTGAGATTTTCCAGTCAGTCGCATACGGTGACTTTCCATTCCATGGAATCAGGGTCCCCGCGGAGAGATATCACTTTGATGTACCTTATCTGTCTCTGCGTGCCCTCATTTGTGGCCAAACGGCAACAAATTACAGTTCGAGGAAAGGCACTTAGGAGGAACAGGGCCGCGGATGGAGGGCCATTCAAAAGCCAAACGCCGTTTACATTTTTGAGACGGCCAAGGGCCCATTGGTCCCCCCCCCCCCCCCCCCCCCGAGATAGCGCGCCGCTGCGGAGGTGATCCTCACAGCCGTCAACACTTTACCCAACAATCGACTTACAGAAACAAGTCCGTCACAGATCATCGTAAACAGACACGTTTAATAAGAACATTGTTAAAGCCCACATCGAAGAAAAAAAAAACCACATTTGCAACACTCCAGGCTCCAATAAGGAGGGGAATGAGTCAGCATCAGTTCAGCAGTGGGTGTTTTTCTCATTCTGTGGTCCCACAGGAGTCAGTTCCTGTGGCTCGGGTTTGATCGAGACCGAACCTGGAGCTGGGATCCCTGCATGTTGCGCGGCTGGGGCCCGGGTGTAGTGTTGGGGGGAGGGGGAGTGGGGTGGGGTAATGGGCCGCCCCCCCCCCCCCCCCCCCCCCCGGCGGTTCATCGCATGGCGCTTCGCGTGCGGGACGTTTTTTTCTGAAACTAAAACATTCGTGCCGAGTATAATAAAACACACGTTATTACAATGTATTGCTGATTCAGACGAGGCATATGGCTCGGTTTTAGCCGCGTCCATGGTAAGAGCTGGCCCAGGGCCAACGCCCCCGTCGGACTTCAGACTCTCTCGGGCTCGTAAAAAAAGGGGGGGGGGGGAGGGAACGGCGCTTTTCAGCCCGGGTTTAAAGTAATGAGCATAATGCGTAACATACAACGCAACAAAGTGATTCCTTGTCCTCCACAGTGTTGTCTAACGTGTCGACTGTCTAGGCCACGTTGGAGTCTGACGACCTCATATTTACACAGAAGCGACATGGCGCAGTGTGGCGTATGTTCTCAGAACATGTGAGGTTTAAAGCCCCAGAGAGATCAGTGAGGGGAGGGGGGGGGGATTTGTTGCGTGACTGTGTTTTTTTTCTCCAGGTTTTTTCGCGACTCCCGACCCACTGAGAGAGAGAGAGAGAGAGAGAGAGAGAGAGAGAGAGAGAGAGAGAGAGAGAGAAGGGTCGAGGACCTACGAAGCCAGAGTTTTACAATCTGTAAAGAGTTAGGAGGCGGCGGAGAGAAGAGGGTTTACAAATGGTTCTGGGCACATTTCCCACAACGGCGGGAATTCCATCCTGCTTCATCAATCTGGAGATGTTTACCTACAAAATGTGATGCTGTGTCTACGTGTCAGCTCGTGCGCGGGCACGCGCGCGGGTCCATGTGTGCGTGCGTGCGTGTGTGTGTGTGTGGTCAAAGGAGACTCTCGGCTCTCGTGACTCTGGCTGGGGAGAGGATCAGGAGGGAAGGGGAGGGGGGGAGGGGGGGAGGGAGATAGTATCAGGCCCTGATTGGTTATGATGACATCCAGATAATAGCAGAAACACACAGACCCACACAAACACACATTAGAGGCACACACACACACACACACACACACACACACACACACACACACAAACACACACACACACACACAAGCATCTTTTCAGCTCTGAGCCCACCACTACCGGCCTCTCACAATCACACACGCGTGCACGCAAACACACAGAAACGCACACACACACACACACACACACACACACACACACACACACACCAGAGCCTGAAAATTACCGCTTAGCATGCGAGCATTGAGCAGATGGGTTTCCTAATGACTGTTGTGTACAGTGCAGAGGGAGTGTGCAACTTTCCCATTACACTTCTCCCTTACAACTCACTGCACCCCAAAGCACACGTCTGGCTTCCATTTACTTTACGTCTTAACCGGCGCTAGCATGACATACGCAGGTTGCAGGTGGTCAGTTTTTAAAAAAAAGAATACATTTTGGAGGGCTGCTTTGCACTTGCTGTTTTCGTTTTCGGGAGAGGTGGATTTGTCGCTGTTGGAGTCCCGTGACGCGGCTTGTTTATGGGATTAATTCCAGTGCAAAATGAAATGATTTGATGAAGTAACTTTTTCTTTTCTTTTTGGCAATAGCCGTTTGTTATCTTATCGTAAAGTCTGCAAATAACAATCCTTTCACATCAGGCTGTTAGCGTGAGAGGCGGAGGCAGCCTGCTGAGGATCCGTCAGTATTGTTCTCACACTGTGATTACTTTAAGATGACCTCATTTAATGATCTAATATTTTACCAACAACTCTCCTGCGAGAATACTTTGACAATGTTTTCCAGTATCAAGAGGATTTCCAGAGAATATAATTAATTGAAATTGGGAACGTTCAGAAATAACCCATAATCAAATCTAATAATAACAAAACAAATACCAAGACCAATTGGACCCGTGAGACCAATGTATGATTTCTGTCAACACCAAAGACACTTTTCTCCTGATTCAAAACAAAATCACACAAAAGACTGACCTGAAAGACCCTGCGGTGAAGAAACCACTGAGTGTTCTTCAGCTATTGTGTCCTGGTGATGAAGCCTTTCCGGTAAACGGTGACACCCGACGCCCACCTGCTTATTATTATATATCATATCGCATTTCCTTTGTGAAAAACCATTACATGCGTTATTTGTCACCCCTGCCAGGAGGATCGTGGCGTCATTTTGCACGTGTCGTGGCCTCACTCCGCGCCGACTACGTGTGCCTCTCTTTGCATTCCCGCTGCAGCAAAGCGGATGGAACATTTTTTTTTGGGGGGGGGGGGGGGGGGTGTCAGGCTGTGGCTGAACTTTCTCAAACCACCGGCTGTGAGTGGAAACACGGCTGAGTGAATCTGCGGTGCCTCCCGTCGGCTCCTCTCCGCCTTACAGTTTTGCGGCGTGTGTTCGGCTAACAGGCCGCTACACACACACACACACACACAGCTGTGCATTGCCACGCGTAAGTGAGTGAGTAAGTTGTGTATTTTCATAGCACTTAGCACAAAAGTGGCCACACAAGGATTAATAGCAAACTAAAATGGATTCGCAGCATTGATTTACCCAAACGTCAGTTAGAACGGCTTGATGCTGCTTGGTGGGTTTGATATTTATTTTTGGTAAGATCCCGAAGAAGATTGTGTGACTGGTTTTTTCTGTTTTTTATGAAGTGCGTTTTAGAGGCTGTTTCTGTCTCATCCGTGAGCCAATTTCGGGGTTGAATTCATTCAATCCAAAAATAAAGCAGTGGTTGTTGCAGACACAAGTGCCGAAGATCTGGACCCCTGTGAGAGCACTATTTTACTTTTGCATGTTTTTGAGGAAACGTCACCTGGTTATAAACACATACAGAACACGTGTCAAAACTACGTTTTGCTGGGTCTGAAATATGCAACACACACCAAAAGTAGATTAGTAAATAGTGCAATTTGCATTAGTCACTATTTGATGTTTTTCAACAGTATTTTTGAATTCCTATTTAAATCTGTAATTATGTAAGGATCAAAAGTATTCAACTGATACTTTTATGTGAGTCATTCCCTGAGACCCCTCTATTCTACTTTGTACAAATCACTTGTGCCTTTTTTCCCCAGCTGGGGTCTGGATATAAAATACAGAAAGAAACCAGCTGTCAAAGACATAAGCACGTGTACAATTGTAGAGCTGTAATATTATATTACTTTTTTCCCCCCGTAATACGATTCCAGATTAGTGTATAGAAGAAAACTGTCTGTATAACACCCATGTTATTTATTCTTCTGCAAAGGGATCAGCTGACTGACAAAGTCACAATGACTCCATTTGTCTGGTTTTGTGAAAACCACCTGAATACAACACACAATAAAGAAGATCCCATCGGGTCACACTGACAGATCTCCATTCAGACGCACCTATCTTTACTACCCGCTCCTTTTTAAAAGGGAATCAGTCAGCAGCTTCCTCTGAGCCTCGCGAGAGAGCGATTGATGTTGCCTCCGTGTGCGTGACCCCTCTTTTAGCGTGTTCGGGGGGGGGGGGGGGATGCGTGTGGAGGAGACAATAGGAGGGGAGGGGAAGCCCGTCTGCAGGCATGTCTCTACCTAATCTCCTGTTGCACGCAAAAGGTGGTGTGTCAGACCACTGTGAAGGTAACTTCAGATGGACGAGCGGACGCTCCGAGTTGCATCACATGGGGGGGGGGGGGGGGAGGCCGCCTTTGTCTGCAATTGAGATGTCTGCGCAGGAAGGCGCGCTGAACTCTCGGTTCTCCATTTCTCCCCCCTTTCCTCGCACGATATCTCATCCGCGATACCTCCCTTCCCCCCATTCTCCCCCCCCCCCCCCCCCCCCCTCCCCCCACCCCCCCCCCCCCCCCCCCCCCCCCCCCCACCCCCCCCCCCCTCCTCCATCTGCATCCCCGTTCGCCGCGTTCATCTCTCTGCGATGCCCCTGCACACGCTGCACTTTTGACCATCAGGCCCTGGATAATGGTTTTCAGATTCTCCAAGGTGGCCCGATTCTGTGCCAGAGCTGAAAATGGAAAGCAAACATGGGTTCACCACGCTCTGTTCCTACTTAGCTCCAATGTAAGCTAATTATTCAGGTTCTTAGAAAATTCTGTCACGCCGTTTTCGAGTGAGACTCCGATCCCTCAATGGCCGCAGAGACGGAGCGTGAGTTTGTTTTGTTACTGCTTGTCTTCGTGTAACAGTCAACTCTGGATGAAATGGGATAATTTGAGCTATTACAGGTTATCTCTGGATACGTAAACACAGACGCGCATGATCTCACATCATCCCGTGCTTTACCAAGCCCCCCCCTTCGTATCCCATATGTCCTTGGTGTGTGTTTCACCCAGACCACAGAAACGTGTTTACTCAAACAGACTCTTGTTTTTATGTAGTTTTACTCTTCCAGTTTCTTCCCACGGTCTTGTTTTCGCGAGACACGATTCCACCGCAATGTTGCTACTGGACGACTTAGGAAAAGGAACAGAGCATTTTAATGACTTCATTCAATTTTCTTTTTAAACAACTCCAAAAGGCCAGCACCTTTTAGGTGGACTACGCTGCCTTTCATTAAAGCTTTACTTAAATTCCAATAAACACGACCGAAGTGACGACTGAAGATGCTTTCTTTGTCCTGTGATAAAAAGATAAAACGTGACGATGTATGATGAAAGGGAGTTCATGCATTCTGCCCATCTACACCCCAATCTAATGTGTCCAGTATCGGTGCATTCCTCTGCATCCAACGTTGTTTCCAGCCCATTTTAAAGAGGCCTTAACAGAGCCACCGCTGTCTGTGCAAAACACCACAGCAAGACCACCCCCCCCCCCCCCACGCGGTTCCCTGCTGAAGCAAGAGACTTGCACGAAATGTGTGATTGTAAAGATCTAATAGGGCTTTGATGAGCATGCACAGTGCAACTGGCAAGTGAAATCTGTTTGCTTTGGTTTGACTATGCATTTGAAAAATCTCTATTAAAAGACTATTAAAACGCTCAGTCTGTTGTTATCTTGAATGCATTGTAAAAATGCAAAAGATTTACAACCGTTCAAGAGGTGAAATAATAAAAGAAAGAAAAAAAGATTAAACGTGTGATCTTATTTTCCTAGTTCATTTCAGCGGAGTCCTTTTCTGTGCACGTAAATAAATTAATACATATTACGAGTACATTCACTGCGCTTTAATGGGGTCTAAATGTGTGATGCATGTGAAGCCCCCCCCATACTTTCTTACACCTCCACCACCCTCAGCTGCATAGGTGTGAGGTCTGTGCCCTGGTGTGACTGGAGAAGGCAGGTGTTCCTGCAGCCCAAGGACCCCGCAGGTGACGCGAGGCTAGTAAATCTGCGCTGAGGGGTGGTCTCGGGGCCTGCCCCAGTCTTGGCACCACCTTTGGGCCCAAATTGAAAGCAGACGTGTTTGGAGCTCATTCTTTGAGTTACTACTGTTCAATTGTGATTTACAAGTGTGTGAGATATGGAAATCTCTCACGCAACTGAAGATATGAGCTGAGTGAAAGCACATTTTGAAACAGGCCCCTCGGCCCTGTGGGAAGGACAAATCTGTAAACCCATGCTCTCCCTCCATTTGGCCAGGACTGTGTATACAGGTTTTTTTTCCCAGTGTTTTAGCATGTCATCTTCCTAAGTAAAGGAACAATGTTATCTTTTAACCAATGGGGAAAAAGCATACCAGAAAGACAGGCAACTTAGGCCTCTCTACGAGGGGTCCTACGAGGTGAAATCATTTTTTTGGGGGGGGACAATAGTATCTTCTCTGAGGTTAGGAAAAAAATGAGAATACCAGCTTTTTTCTTGGCTGACCTCTAGATCTTTGACATTATGTATTCAACCACGTTGTGAGACCAGCATGCACACTTTGGACAGACGTACAGCGCCACACCAAGCGATACCTGCGACGTTTACATTCTTCATTTAGCTGACGTGCTTTCAACCACGACAGACCACAACAGCGGCTTTTTCAAGAAAGCCAAACTACAAAGTGCTGGAAGTCCGTGCTGGCCCGAAGTGCTACCTCGTCCAGGTACAGCCGTAAAGTAAGCAACACCTACGGCTTTAGAGGAAACGCAAATACGCTTAATAGAACGAGTCTTCTAGCTGTTTCTTTACTTGATCAAAAGTGTGATAAAGCGCATTTCTGTTCCTTATTAATTGTACGCCATCTGAATACAAAAACATTGATTCATTGATTGATCTAATCTATTACTCAAAAAATGTCAACTGTTTTCAATGTTTGCCATTTGTTGCTAGGCATAATAGTGGTATGATAAATGTTTCAAGCGTTTTTTCATGACTCACCCAGTGGAGCAGATGTCACAGGTAAACAGAAACACATGTTCGGCGCTTTGTTTTGCTGAAGGGATGACGGCAGCACACCTTGGGTCATAAACCAGGCCAGTTCAGGACATAATGGAGCTCAAAAGTGATTCCCTCTGGCCTGTGGCCTCCCGCATGCATGTGTCCTCGGCAGTGTCTCTGTTGGACACACGCACCCACATAGACAGAAAGTCCAGCAGGTGGTATCTCCTAGACAACACCTGCTCTCCACACGCCATCGACCCCAATTCATCCATCTCTGTCTCGCCCGATAAACGCCTTGGCTCCTCAAGGTGATGGAGCCCTTTCGTGAGAGCCCGAAAAAAAAAACAGGTCGGACCCGCGGGACCTTTTCCGCAACGATGTCCAAGCCAACGACGTTGAGCGGTGTGCGAGGTGAAGGTGAAGAGATAAAAGGGTGGATGGAATTAGAGAGGAGAAATGAAGGGAAAGCCATAAAGTCGATCATCGCCTTTGCACGCTACGAGGTCAACCGCAGGGGGGGGGGGGGGGGGGGGGAGGAAGGAGAAACTTCCTGGCGAGTTAGCCGCTATCGGGAATTCACGGGAGCGATGCGTCTGTTCTTCCTCCAACATCAGCTCCTGTTCTCCAGTTCTGCTCCATTTCTCCCAACTCCACCATTAAAAATCCATCCATCCTTACAATGAGACAGAGGGGGGGAGGGGGGACACGACAGAGATTGAGCTGCACTAACGCTACCGGCAGCGGCGCTTTACTCGTCCAAACACCACAAAGCCGTGGACACGCCACACGGACACGGACGACCCCGGGCACGCGCGGATTCACCTCCATATGATGAGACTTAACGCAAAGTCGAGGATGCAACTGGACGTGAGGTGAAATTATATTATGTGTTTAAAAACACGGATATACATTTTGCTTTTGCTCGTTCTGAGAAATCCTTATTCATATAAACTCTCGGTTGTGTGTGTGTGTGTGTGTGTGTGTGTGTGTGTGAGTGAGTGTGTGTCCCTCCACAAATCTATGAACTTGAAAAGCCTTTTTTAATGAGGGTTATGAAACTAAAAGCCTAAATACTGGCACTGGTTTACTTCTGTCACAACACATGACACAGACGTTCCTCTCAGAAGCTGACCATCAGTTCGAGTGACTCAGTGTTATGGTTATGGCTCCACTAAAGCCAGTAGCTATGAGAGGATTAAGGAGACCTTCAGATGGGCCCAAAACGAGCTCTGGCCCGGGAGGAACCTCATTCAGCCCTTTGCTTGAGGAAGATCAATTCCGACGACGGGAACTTGTTGCCTGCTTAGCATTTTCACCAATTAACACTGCAGATGCAAAAGTGAAGGACAGCTGATTTGTGCGTGTGTGTGTGTGTGTGGTTTTCGACCGCCTGGATGTGTCACTGCCTCCCTCGCTGGCCTCTCCCGCTGTCTGTGTCGAGTTTTGGAGGGAAGGGACTCACACGGCATTCACTTTCTTTGTTTTATTTTTTTCACACTGTTTTTTTTCTTGTTGCGTTTCGTTTTCAGCTTGTCTCTTTTCAGGGCGCAACATTTTAAATGTGTATTCTAAAACCACAGCAGTGTACGTCCACAAGGGTGATGACAGTGAGCTGTGATTTACAGTTTTGTGCGGCACGACGATTTCTTCAGAAAAAAACTGGCACAAAAGTAATGAAACACTGTGATGATACTCGCTTGTTTACAACCGAAAAGACACATGTTTACGGCTGGGTACGACAAACTGTTCTTTTTGCACATTTGTTGCGCAAAAACCACAAACACCACCACTGAGTCCACTTGTTACAGAGTGTGATTTAGTGCAGTCTCTCATTCACGATTCCTTGCATTAGTCCTTCTTTACACTCCCAGCGTTTTTATTTGTCCTACTCGTCAAATCATCATCCACTGTAGCAGTTGCTATGAGAAATGTAAACACGAATGGATGAGTCACGAGTTCATTAAGCGCTCCATTTAGCTCAGTTGAACCCAGCACCTGGCTCAATTCGTGCAGTTAATACCCTTTGTGGGCTGTTATTACCCACTGCACCCTGCTGTGTGAACCCCCCCCCCCTTCCCACACATGTAGGGGTGCACATGAGCCATGTTTTTTTTTTCTTTATTAGTACGACGTGTGTTTGTCTGGTCCTCTAAGTACGTGGTGCAGGGGTTCGCCATGTTTGTGCTATCATCAAACACAACACGGCACGCTTTGGGAAACGCAGCGAAACGTAACCGAGAGGCGACGACTTAAAGGGAGACGACGGTGGTGATTAAACGGGCCCGGAAAAAAAGAGTGATGAGGAGACTCGGCGTCGTAATCAAACACTCATCTGGAAGTGGTTAGAGTCAAAGAGGAAAGACGCGGTGGTTCCGAGAGCGATTGTGACGGCAATCTCCGCGATAGCCGAAAGTTATCTGATGTATTAAATTAGGATAATTCTTTTTAATAGAGCGCTCTTTCTGGAACACCGGGCTGCTGAGAGTGATTGATTTGATAGTCAGTCTCTGTGATACTCAACTTACCAGCAAGTACTATGAATAGATTTTCCACTAAAAAGTAAGTCTGCGAAACTCAGAACATATAAAAAATACATCCCGAAAAATACTGGATGTATTCAGAGCTAAAGCGGCAAGAGAAAACTTTTTATCTTCAGCCTTTCCAGGAGACATAGTTGTGTTTTCCTTCAGAGCCTCAACCGTGAGCGTAAAAGCAACAAATATTCACATATTTTATACTATATTTATTCCCACTGCAGCCAACAACTCAGGGTCTCTCTCTTTCTCTTCCTGTTCTGCAACAGGACACAACCACTAAGTTTTATGCAAATGAATGATGATGTCAGATCATGTGCAGAAGAATATTTCAATTGAAACCAATTAAAACCATTTTTGTTATTACAATGTTGCATTTCCCCCCACTTTCTATGGTTCAATGGTTTTTCCCTTTAGAAAAATCCCAAAAGGATTTGGGCGCTGAATGGTTATAAAAATACAAGTGACTGAATAAAAAAGAAGCATAAATTCCATTAGTCCTTGAGTCTTGAGAAATTACATTGCTCACATTGCTGCACATCTGGAAAGACATGCATTGTCCTTCCAATCCTCAATATTAAGAAAATAAATGGAGAAAAAGTACGAGAAAGTACTGCAGAGATTGATGCAAACAAATTAAATCACACAGGAAACCGTTTAAACATGTTCAGGCCATGTAAAAAAAAAGTCTTTGTTTTGTATTAGAACATTAAGCTAAGAATACAACTTGAAAATAAGACAAGTTTTATCATAGATGGATTTGCAAATTATTAAGTATCCATTTATTGTTCAATAGACACCCCCAACTTTAACCTATACATCTCCCACTGTCCTTTAAAAACATCACCCTTGGAAATGTAAATATGCACACTATGATGCATTGTGTCAGAATGAAGGGGTCACAACAAAGTACAAAGAAACTGGTCAACATTACAAAACGTTAACAGCAGGTATCCTTTTTTTCATACACTGAAGCTTCAAATTCTAAATATGACCTGAGTCAGAGGTTCTCCCCGTGAACGGTTGTCTCAGAAAGGGCTTATTTTAGATCATCTCTGTCCTTTAAAGCCACAAAGGCGGAGCGTGTCTCCTGTAAGCGGAGCTCAGCTTTTTCTGACACACGAACAGATACGGTGAGCCGCTGAGACTGTGATCCCTAACAGCTGTTCCTGCATTAGATGGGATCAGAGTATTCCCCCCCCCCACCCGCCCGACGTCGGTTCACATTCTCCAACATTCAGCAACTGTCTACGTAAAGAAAAACACTTCATCATCACTAAACATCAGGTCTGACTGCATGCACTTCCTTCGGCGCGCTCAGGCCGCATCCAGACGCACCCAGGAGCACCCAGACAGAGGCCCGTGGACCGAGTGTCACCTTTTACTGCGCCGCAGGGTTCGGTGGGGACAGCCGGACGCAGGAAGTGAAGCTTCAAAGGGCCGAGGTGTGGAGGTGTGTGTGTGTGTGTGCGTGAGCTGGGTCAACAGAGGCGCCGACAAAGCTTCACTATTCCTCTCGTGCACTACCTTAAATGGTGAGTACAGCAACTAAACACTTGAAAATGCTTGCTTTAATGAGACAGTATTGTATTTTTGGACACATTTGATCTGCGTGAAACAACGTAAGAGCCGTAAAGAATTGCAGTCAAATATTTAGTGAGCTAAAGTGCTAAACTCCCCCTTTCTTTTGGCGAGATTGAGTTTCTCTAAACATGAAAATGTTAAATGTCATGGATTCGTGGGGCTTGACAGATGGGGATATTTCTGTCGCCGGGGACATAATATTGGCTGGCAAAGCAAAGCGGTCCATTTGAATGTTTTGTTTTCTGTGAACTGCAAGTATTTCCCTTTTTGAACTGAAATGACGTCGCAAGCAGTTCTCTACTAAAAAAAGAAGACTTTGTTACAACGTTTTCACCAACGTACCACTGTGAGTCTGTGTGTGTTCAGTCCACAGTGTGTGTGTACATGTGTTTGGAAGCTAGTTAAAAATACTTGGAGCGAATGTTGTGAGGCTCCATCCCGAGAGATCCCCAATTATCAAGGAATTTAGAAAGCAAAAGCTTAACCCAAACAGTCTAAAACAGTGCTAATAATAGACTGACCTTAGACATAATCCATTCTCCCACCATAAATGCAGTCATATCACTACAAGAGGGGGTAAACACAGACACACACACACACACACACACACACACACAGACACAGACACAGCGGCTCTCCTCTCTCCAGGAATGCTTTTAGAGTGTTGAGAGCAGACACCGTGTGAAGGCAGATGTCTCTGCAGTAATAGTGGAAACTATCATAAATTCTTAATCCTGATTTTAGTGCTAACACTCCGAGAGGTTCTTGATAACGGTGATGAATCACATCGTAATATCAGCGTCCTGCAAAGCAAGGATTGGAACCAACTGCAGATCTGGTGAGCGTATGTGTGAGTTGCATCATAAAAACAAGTTTCCCAGAAGAGAAAAGAGAAGGAAGAGTCACCACAAAATCCTCAAAGACACTAAAACTTTCCAAATAGTAGAAATGCATAAATTACACATATTGAATTAGTCTGAACTTA
This sequence comes from Pungitius pungitius, assembly GCF_949316345.1. Lineage (NCBI taxonomy): Eukaryota > Metazoa > Chordata > Actinopteri > Perciformes > Gasterosteidae > Pungitius > Pungitius pungitius. The sequence goes on from NC_084903.1 coordinate 20,793,486, forward strand.
AAGACGGAACAAGATTTGCGTTTGTTGGTGAGATTGAAGTTGCGTCTACACTCAACTATAATGTAATCTAACATCCAGCATAACATCTGTAAATATCAATAAATTAAAATCAGACAGAAAACGAGAGAAACGGAGAGCAACACATTTTACATTTCAAGTGAACTTTTAGGAGGCTCCCCCGGGACCAGCGCGCCTTACGGCCACTGCATTTCCTTTGCTACTGTAAACCCCAGACAGAGCTGGGCCTTTGATGCGTGAAGGGCAGCAGGCAGTAAAACAGACTACTACACACATACACACACACACACACACACACACGCATGCACGTAGATGCTCACAAAAAAAAGTATTCAAGTCACAGCATTCTAGTGGCCTGTGTCATTAGAGTGCTCTTATTTTTCATTACTTCAATTACATCTTACATCTTCAATTACTCTAAAAGGTAAAGTACAGTAAAGACATCATTACAACGTAATGTGTTTTGAGAGTGAGTAAGTTGCTCTTCAGGTATATTATTTTACAATATCAGAGCCCCCGAGGTTCGTATGGCAAAAATAAATATCTGGGTTGAACGCATAAAAAAACCATTTCCTAAAAAAAACAAATATTGCCTCGTTTAAAAAGCTATGAGTTGATTTGAGGTGAAATAAAGGTCACATTGCTGAGCCCAAACACTACTAAGAACAAAGTGAGAGTTCAAAAACTAAAAAAGGTGAAGAGAGTTTGAAGTCTGCCACGTTTTGTCATCATCAAAGGTCAATGTTGGCGTCCTTAACCTGTGACCTCAAAGCTGTAAAAAAAAAAAAAAAAAAAGCTGTTAAACGATTCCAGGCGCCCTCTGAGTCAGACTTCACTTCCCATCATGCTCTGGGTGAGCAACGGGGTCGGCATCCCGGTTGGACGTACTAAAGGGAATATCAAAAAAGAAAATGACTTCACCGTAAAGCAGCTTTTGAAAGCAAGAGGAAACAATGCCGATGCCAAATTAAGATGTGAGCGTGTATCAAAGAGAGCCCTCTGCAGGGCACCACCAGAGGCTCCAAGACGGCTCCATACTACAAACGGCTGTTTGGCGCAAAGCTGGGGGGGGGATCATGTCTCCCCAAATCTCCCCCCCATAACTCTCACCTTCGGCCCTGTGGGATTGCTTTTTTTAAAATTGGGTCAATATATTCCCACAAATAGCCTTTCTGGCTTTGTTGTGATCCAGTTCAGGATAGACAAAACAAGCTTCTCCGACGTCTGCTAAAGTGACGCTAACGTCCTGAAAAGATCCACGATTTTTAACTTGAAGAGATCACAGCGTCAAATAAGGAAAAACGTGCTTTGAAAAAAAGCTGCATATTCTGTTTCCTCGTTGCGAACGATTCAAAAGAAGAAGAAGAAGCACAGAGATGGAAATCTCTGGCAAAGGACACAATAAAGCCCCCCTTCCAGGGGAGTCGGTTCCTCAGCTCGTGGCGTTGGTTTTTGGCCCGCGACGTCCCGGCGGTCGCTCCATCTCCTGCGCTGGCTCCGAGGGTCCGTCCTCCGAGGACCCAACCAACACGGCATCATAACCCACCGCACGGATCCACGCAGGGCGGGCCGGGCCCGGCGGCTAACGTCTTACTGGGGAACCCTGCGGGCGAGGCCACTTATTTCTGTCGAGGCCAATTTGAAGGCTTGAAGGCTGGAAGCAATTGGCCTCAACTGCCAGGTGCTGCTCACCCTGCCCTCCCCACCCCCCCCCCCGGGTTCCACAGCTCGCAGGGTCACAGAAAAAAACACCAAGCTTCAGCAGAATTTTCATAAAGGGACCACCTTTCTGGAAAAGACATTGAGTCAAACAACATATTGCCCATGAAATAGACACGTCGGGTGATTTTCCACATTGAAACGTTTTTGCGAGTTTTTTTGCGTTCACTTTAATGTCTATAATATCTTTTACAACGGGGGCCGCCTTGAGTGACACGTTCAGGGATGTTTTTCATTGCGTCCAAGAGACCGCGGGTGCGAACCGAGGTGATAGAAGGGACAGATGAACAGACCAGAGTGACACCTAATATATCAAGTCTTTACGACCCCGGTTTAGAGATGAGAAGGAGACCCGCTCAGGCCAGAAGTCTCTCTCTCTCTCTCTCTCTCTCTCTCTCTCTCGGGCCTGCTACTCTGACCTCCACAGGGGAGCGTGTCATTAGGGCCCGTATAAACTTTTGATGTAGTGAGTCCAAGGAAATGCCTGGCATGTCAGGCAATAAATTGTGCCTTTAAATACAAACACGAAAAGTGCACGACCCCTGACACGGGAGATGACTAGGCAGTTATGTCTTGTGTTTTTCTCCCCTTGGATGGATACCTGCCAGAGACGACTTATTGCTTCCCACCATTACACACTGGTGTGAGACACTCCTGAGATCGAGAACCGAGGGGGCTTCTTTTTAAGTTTCTTTCTTACTCAGGTCAATAAATCCTCAAGCGTGATCCCGTGCAGGCTAAAACCAAACCGCTAATTGAAAGCGACATTTGAAATGATAGCGAAAAGGGAACTCCTTTGAAGCTGAAAACCCATCTCAAGCCCCGAAAAGCCCAGCGTGAGTCACCCACGAGATCTGGCGCGAAAACCCTCTGTGAGCGCGGGGCGCTTCTTGGAAAAGGAAGAGAGGGGTTGTGGCGAGTTTCTGCGAGGGTGAGCGTGCACGCAATTGTTCTTGAAGTATTCCGGAGTGCATTCCAAGCACAGTCTGCTGTGTTTATAGCTCCCTCTCATGTCTTGTGGGGGTGAGTGACAGCGGAAGGCAGGCAGAGTGGGTGTTTCTCCCTTTTTTTTTTGCATCTGGGGCCCGGGGACAGCTGACTGGCTGTGATCTGATTGCTCTCAAGTGAGGTCAGCGGGAGGCATTTATCTGCAGCAGAGTGCCCGGCGACAGTGGAGGATGCACAGGGTCCGCTCTGCCAGAGTCAGGGAGACGTTCGTGGGGATTGACAGAAGCTACCAGCTCTCGCTCAGATTCCCGGCATTGAGGAGGGAGAGAGTCCACAGCTTTTAGAGCCACGCTTTAAAAGTCTGACGGAAAGGAAACAAACCTCTCAGCGCACATGTAAGTCTTTAAACTACGTTTTATTTTGTATTTTTTTTACAAGAAAAGCAGATTATTTTGTTTGTTTGAATGTATGTATGCATGCAGGTACAGATGATATTGCAGACCATAGACTCGTGAAGCAATCCAACATATTTCACTGTTTGGGGTCCACATGTGCTTGTCAAAGAACGCCACATAAATTGTACAAAACAAATCTGTGCGAGCACAGAAAGCCAGAATTTTTTTTTAAACATTTTTTAAGTTAGGAGAGCCCCGCGGTAGAACTAGGGGCATCCAAGCATGAAAGAATCTTTCACCTTTGAGTTAATTTTTTTGATCAAACCAGAACTTAGGATACTGTGTTTTTTCTTTTTTTCTTTCATAGTGACATCCAGCATCACATTTTCTTGAAGTGGATTATGACGTCCCTCGTCGGACTATGGTCTCAAGAGGATGGAGCATCCAACGCAGACCGTCCCTGAGGACTAAAGAGAGACATCGCCCTCCTCACATCATCACAGGTCTTCAGCTTCGGGACAAACCTCCTCCACAAGTCTCCTCCACAAACAGACCCCCCGGCTCACGGCCCCACTAGGAACACCCAGCAGCAAGAACAGGGCCACCGGAGCTCACGAGACAAGTGCTACGAGTCAGGGATCAGCAGGGGGGGGGGGCGCTGGCCTGAGGGAGAGCCCACGGATCTCACATTTAAGCATGTTGTTCATTGACCCCCACTGCATTGTATTATAATGCGCAAATGGATGCTGACATGGAACCTTCCAAATCTGTTCTCGGGACTGTACCTCCACGCGATCTTCTTGTTCGGCAGCGTGCGTGTGGTCCACAGTGACTGCACTCCGGAGCAACTCGCCGCCATCACGAACTGCACCAAACACGAGCGCCACACGAGGAACTACGACTATATGGAGGGGGGAGACGTGCGCATCCGGCAGCTGTTCAGCCGCACGCAGTGGTTCCTCACAATTGACGACTTTGGCAACATCACCGGGACTCAAGATCCCACCAACTGCCACAGTAAGGATGACTCGTTTTTTTCTTATTCCTCCACATTTATCAGAGATCTAAAAAAAAAAAAAAAAAAAGAAAGAAAAGAAAGAAAACTGCCCAAACTTTTATTAACTTGAATGTGCGTGCAAACCAAGTCCCAGAATTTGAAATGTTATGATTCATGCATTTCAAGATTAGTTGTGATATTTTTTCCACTGGATCATTGACGTACCTTTGGCTTGTCAAGGTGACAGAAACACGTGGCAGGTTGTTATTGTGCTGAGGTCTCTCACAACGCTAACGGGTCATGTGCCTCTGATGTAGCAGCCAAAGTGACGTAAAATGGTAAAATGAAGCAGGTGGGGCGGCTTTGGCTTGTTGAACCATAACACCTTCTAAACACAGGCTGTAATGAAGCATACTGGAGGGTTCTTTGTGCCTGAGCAGTGCCAGCCGCCACAGCTCTTCACTCTTTTTAAATTTCAACTTGGTTACAAAAGAAAGCCGGAACCCCAACTGCGTCTGTACCCACACATCAAAAACGGTCAAATGAGGCATGCCAGCTCACTGCCCAATGTGTGCTTTTATTTGGAAGCCGATGTAATTGTATCGCAACCCGCTACATAGTTAGAATTGTTGCTTGGGAGCCAACGTTAACCACTGGACATATCTGTCACCAAGGAGGATGTTTTGGGTAGTTATCATTTCCTCCAATCTGACAGCGTGGCTGTGGCAGGAATGTTGGCTTGACGAGGGGGGAAAATGCCTCAAAGTGGATGGAAAAGATGCTTGTGCAACCACTGGGAGCATGAGACGGAAAGATTCGGCTTAAGGTTGCATGCTAAAAGCACAAAAGCGATTCTACCAATTAGCCTGCGAAGAGACCTGCACAAAGACGGGAACGTAACAAATCAGGGTTCAATAAGGTTTGGGCTCCAGGAAGTTTAGCGAAATGTGATAATAATATCAAAAAATAAGTTGTGTAAAGACACAGAAAAGACAAGAAAAACAATTTCTAAATTGCAGAATGACAAATGGAAAACAGGGAATTCAAAGATAGTCGAGGGGTAGTATGTTTTGTCACTGTTTTTCTACTAAATCGAATATATTTGGACATGAAATACCTGGTGTTTGGGGACGCCAAACCAAAACAACAGAGACGGATTATGTCACACCTGAGATTAAAATAACTGTGTAATTTGAAATACAGATAATCTAGATTAAAGAATATGGAGATTTTGTAGTTTCAATGCAAATTTGCACTTGAAGACAAAATATAATTAAAGTAATTCAAATCTATTGGATAGACATTGCATGTCCAGTAGAAAACAGTCATAATTAGTTTCAATATTGCAACTCAAAAACAATGGAAAAACAATTCAGAGAAAGCAGGATTAAGGATCCCCTACAAATTAGTTTACTCAGCCGGAGGCTCGACCAGTGAGCAAATGTGTTCAAGCTGAGGATACCCCTCAGTCTGTGTCCCCGCCAAAATGTTAACAATATGTGTGCATGTCTGTGGAAATGCGTTCCATCTACAGCCCACACATCTGTAGCAGTTACATGTAACATTATGGGAATATTGTGGGAAAAGCAACGTCAAAGCTTCTTAACAACAATAAAAACATCTACAGTACTAATATAGCTCAGTTGATTCACTATGAATGCACAGCCCGCTGTGCATTCATAGTGAATCAACTGAACTATATTAGATGAAGAGATGAAGACGGGATGCCAACTATTGAACTTCACCTTAAATCATGATGACTAAAAGGGAATAAAAAAGAATAAAAAAGCATCAAATAAATATGATGGAACAGTCCACGCACGGGCAGCAATAGAAGGGAAAATCATAAGGAGTAAGCAGAGCACTACATTCCAGGATTGAGATACTGCCATCTGTTTTTGATCCGGCAAACAATCAAATGAGGCATGCTGAATGTCAGTCCGAAGAACTTAAACACCGCTCTTCCCTCTTTTTATCTGCCCGTCAAATGAAAGAATTCCTGCAATATTTTAAGATTGAAGAGGAAATGTTGGATCAGGACACGAAATTCAAATGTATACGCTAATCTTAGTTCCAATGTCACAAGTTTTTTCATTCGTTTGTTTGGATCCACTATATTTGAATGAGCGACTTCATACCTTCAAACGCAATAACATGCTTTCTTTTGATGAGGTAACAGTTTAGTGAGTACTTACTTCCTACGATGATAGTGCATTCATTCTATGTATAAAAACTTTTTATTTATTCATTGAAATGATGCCTCTGACTTTATTTCCAAAAAGTTGATATAGATAGATAGTACCTAACACAAGTCACACAACAAATTAATAAGAAACCGCAACGCAACATAGAGTAGTAAAGTATTTTTTCTCTCCCTCAGATTTGAAGAGCAGGCCTAAAATGTAGCGTGCAAGGCTCATGCACAGAGGTAGTTTCCCCAAATCCCTGGAGAGAGAGGCCTAATCAGTCTCCCATATGTGCTGTGGCATAGGTCGTGGTTTGTGTAATGGCCACCCAGGCCAGTTAACAAGGCTTGAATAAAGCCAGAAAGACCACAGACTGATTAACCACAGGAACTTCCACCCGGTTTGCTAATGAAGATGAATGTCGAGTGCAGCGTGGAGACGGACTGAAGGCCTGATGTCGGTGATTTCTTATCCTTCCTGTTATATGTCTCCTTTTTTTCCTAACCGCGTGTTTACAGGCATCCTGGAGATCAGGACAGTGTCCGAGGGCGGCGTACTGGCTATCAAAGGCGTGAAGAGCCAGTATTATATCTCCATGACCAAGGCTGGACAGCTGCAAGGCAAGGTAATGCCTTTTCCTCAGTGACTAAAGTCTGAAAGTGCATCTGAAATAAGAAACCGGCAACGTGGAGCGACAACTTGCCATGTGATAACGCCCGAAATGTTTGTTCCGATCCCCAACAGAGGATCTACAACGAAAACTGCAACTTCAAGGAGGTTTTTCTAGAAAACTACTTCAACGCGTACTCCTCTGCCAAGTGGACTAAAAACGGCAAAGAGATGTTCATTGCCTTGTCCCAGAAGGGAAGGCCGATGCGAGGGAAGAGGACCAGGAGGGAGCACATAGCCTCTCACTTCATCCCCATGAAGTGCAGGGAGGAGGAGAGGAGGGTGGAGTGAGGACGCACAGGAGCGAAGGAGTGGAAAATTGATTGTGTATGATTTCTATTCACATATTGTATATGTTAATAGACACTAAACATCACGCTCCACTCTGTTAGTTCTGTGATGTTTCATAACTTCCATCAGATAAAGCAACAGTTATCGGATGGGCACATTAAACTATTTTTTATCATTAAACATCCTCATATAGGAAGTTGAAATGAGGAGATATTTGAAATAGTGGTGCAAAAACCCACAAATGTCTACTCAGTGTTATTGTTATTTTTAGTTGAGTATTGTATTTCCTTATAAAAACAGTTAAGTGTTTTCTTATAAAACAGTAAAATATATTACACTCAGCCAGATGAGCAGACCTGTGTGATCAACCCAAACGTCCAGAACGGAGATTTGTGCTGAAGCAAGCTGGACTTGTCTCTTTATCTTCTTTTTTTTTTTTTTTTTTTTTTACTGGTCCAAGTGCTCGGTGCACACAGATCAGAGTCAAAATAACCTACGACAGCATGTTCAGTACAGTCAGAGTTAGCAGGACAATCTGTTTGAGGGTGACCTGCTTTGACCCCCTCTGGCTGGTCGAAGGCATTGCAGCTGCTCACTGATTCCTTCTTCGTTATCAAGGTGTGATTTTTGAAATGCTAAAATATTCTGCTGCTGTTAAAAAGAATAAATATACAAAGTGAACAACATAATCAATGTGTATGCTATGCAATCTCTTTCCATCAGAGTTATTCACGCCATACACAATCATGTATCACGTATTTCTCAAAGAGGACATTTCACATTTGCATTTTAACCCCCGAGACTAGAAATAGATCAGACGGTCATTTTATTATTTACTACACGTGAAATATCAAATCAGCGGCTTGAAATGTATTATTTGTTAAAAAAAATACAATTGGCTAATTTGTCCGTGTCCCTTTTTTTTCTACTTTAGTTCGTAATGGGGTTTTAGAGAAGTCTTGGTTCTAACTCACACATTGTACGACACCTAGAACATCCAGTCCTACTTTACACATTCAGTAGAAAGAGAGAAACAGCCACTTTTTTTTTGAGGAATTTCTTTCATCACAGGTCGTTTTTTTCCCTTTACGGTCCGACAGTTTTTGAGAAATACATCTTCCTTGCCAAATGTTCTAAGTTCCATCAGCAAGTAATTTATTCACAGCAGACACTTGGCGATGCATAACCCACGTCTGCAAGCACCGTTGCCTTTTAGTGAGAAGCATTTTGATGTTTATGTGAAAAAACGTTGCTTTGTGCAACTTTAGGAAGAAACGCTGTGCATGAACCATGTCTTTCTTCTGCCAAGTACGAGCGGCGAGCTCTGGAGTGGGATGAAGAGGGAATTGTATTCTGCTGACACACTGTGATAGAAATTCAACGAACCCTCAATTACTCAATAAATCCAATTGGAGAAATAAACATGTTTTTTTTTTACTATTTGCACGCGACCATTAATCAGAAAGACGAACCTATTGTTTAGCAACGACTTTTTGAACAGCCGTAATCTCAAGGGATTTGACCGTTTTAGTACATGACGAAACTGTACTATAAAAAAGCTATTATTAAAAAGTGACAAATAGTCCCAACACAATATTAGAAAATCGTTGGATCTTCGGTCTCTTAACTGTAACATTTGGAGAAACCTACAGAGAAAACAAACTATATATTGAGCAATCGCAGTTTTTCAAACTCCAAAAAACTGTCACTCAGTTGATGTCGTTGAATACACCTTGCAGAGAAAGGTTAGTATCGTTGGACAAAGGTGGACACGTGATATGAGGGACTATAGTGGAGGTTGGGATGTAGAAACACAACTCAAGGACGAATCTAAAAAGTGATGATGGGAGACAAAAATGCATCAAAATGGTTCAAATGTCCCTCAGATTTGATATTGTTTTGAGTATAAGTGGAGTCTTCTCCGTGAAGAAAAATATCCTAGACATGGGTTATTAAACCCACACACGCACACACCTACACCGAAGCACGAGCTTTACCTTTTGCCTGAGTTCACATCTGGCTTGAAACCCCTGTCAGATAGAGACAGTTAAATTGAGGGAGCAAACTCCTAAAATACGTTTGACCCAAACAACATCTGAGCAAGGTGAAGGCTTCTGCCAAGTCACGCAAAGTTAGTCTTAGCAGATAATTTGTAACATGCACAAAATGTAAACACATTTCGGGCTCAAGGCCGTGTATTCCCAGCAGGACGAGGAGAGGCCGAAGCCAAGGAGAACGAAAGAGAGAGAGAGAGAGAGAGAACCTCGTGGACGGGAAGCAACAGACTGAGAAGGAAAGGAGGCGCAAAACACATGCGCGCAAGACGCAAACTACACCTGCAAGGTGTTCCAAGAAAATACAGATTTAGTCTAATAAATTGTTCCTGAAAAAAAAACGGAAAAAAAAAAACTAATCCATGTAATACTTTTGTTTCAATTTTAAAAGATGTGGGATTCCCCGGGAACTTTTCTTCATCTGTTGTGCATTACAGTTATCAAATAACCAGATAAATAGTAAATCAAGCGGCCCGGGCTCTTTCCAGCAACAAAATTGTTTCTTTACGGGAAAAAAAGAAAACAATCCTCTTAAGCGTTTCCCTGAATGATTGCCAGTAGATTGTTGAAACGCCATGTCGAAATAGTTTTTCTATTTTTATTATTAATAATGACGTATCGGTAACTGATTTGCAACTTCAACTGTGTTGGTTAATGATAATCAATACTATCTGATACCATCAACATGTACACTGCTGAGTATGTATGTACAAATTGTAAATATTGGTCAAAACTCCTGTTATGGTGTCACATTTTTTATTCCTCTTCCTGTCCGTCGCTCAAAGAAGCTGCTGAAGATCTACCGGGCAGTTTGATGAAAAATGACAATCATTTACCTTTCATTCATTTAACAAAATCAGTATCGTATTTGCATTCATGCGGGGAGCGTGAACACGGAAAACCACATGTGCCCCTCATCACTAAGGGCAGGCTGATGTGTGACGTGGAGATGTGGTCTCGTGGGGGGGGGGGGGGGCAGCGGGACAACGGTGGAGGCCGCGAGGGGGGAAAGGCGAACACGCAGCTGAACTCGATACATTTTTTTTGGTTCCGTAACCTTTCGTTCCCCTAGAGGACATCTGTGGTTAGGTAACCTAGGGGGAAATGTTGTTTACAGCAGTTTGCAGGGAACTCCCTATCCGGCCAGAACAACAGATTATTTTATTTTTTTAAAAAGAGGGTCGAGACCGACAGCAACATGCCGCTAGATTACACAATATGTGTATGTCCACAGAGAGATATAGCATGCGATTAAAAGAAGATGTTCGGAATTACGTACAACAATTAATACTAACTTCATGCGTCACCTAACCTAAAGTAAAAAATGACAACTTCGTTTAAACTAAGGTACATTGGTTAACTGAGCACCAGCAACAGTACCTCTTAAAGTTTTCAAAAACGTTTGCACTGAACGCATGATCACACAGATTCTTGTTTTCCGGTATTCTGATATGATGCTAAAATCAGTAAATCTTTTGAACATAATTGTGTGCAGTAGTGAAGTCATATAAGATATTGTCCAACACACTGAGAAGATACAAAAGACATTTTTAGAACTGGTTGAATGGTTTTGAGATCGTGGTAATTGATATTTACAATGTTTGGATCCACATTGTTTTTTTTGCTTCCATATCCATCCAGCAAATATATTGCCAAATCCACAAATAAAAAAACATTTTAGAGGCTGTCTGTGTCTTTCAGACGCTAATAAAGTAAACAATGTTCAGCACTTATTCCGGGTGCCTGAAGTGTGCATAATTCCTGGCAAAGAAACGGCCTGCTTTGTTAAACTCTGACACGTTTTCACCAAAAAAGGAGTGCTGGCATTGGTTCCTAGTTTGGTTTTACCTTCCCACTACATTATAGTTGTTTAAAGTTTGTTCTACTGAATGAATTGTCCCGATTAAAACTAACTGCAGCAGGGTCAAAGGATTATTCAGACACAGAGAACCAAATAGTTCCCATCACATGCTGTTCAGTGATTTGATCAGCATAAAGAAACAGATCTTTTGGAGTTAAGTTAAAGAGAAAAATAAGAACTACAGGTGCTGTGCATCATAAGACCACTTTATCATTTAAGATGGAAGCTTTTGACTTTGGCATGCTTTACAAATTTTGTGTCTTGGCTTAATGTTCTTCAGAGCAATGCCCCTCTGGGTTTTAGGAGATTATCCTGACAGACAAAATTAAAGCACATTAATACGTGTCTGCACTTGTAGGGACACAGAATTGCCATAAATACGAGTAAAACCCGTATCATGAGCAAGGCTCCTGTCTTTGTAATACTCTCCAGAGGGATTTATACCTGAAAAACACAGTTCAAAACTCACAGTATGTCAAATTTGAAGAGTCTGTCAGTCTGAGAAGCAGGGTAAGTGTCATCAGTGCATTGTTACCTGAGAAAGATACATGGAAATTGATTTGGGAAGATTAATCAATAAACATCTGCCATTGTGTTTTGTAAGAAAGTGTGACAGCACTGGTGTATTTGACTGTTTTACATCACATCAAGCACATCTGGCTTCGCATGAGACAAATGCATATTAATAATTCATGCTAGTTTTCCATGAATTAACACTTCATCACACTAATTCAAGATGATTTTTAAAGAGAACCAGCTTTGTATGGAGCCAAATCCAGGTTAAAAGTTTTGTTAATTCGAAAAAAAATGTGAACCTGAAAGTTTTAGTTTTGTTGTTGAACATTGAAAAATAAAACTCTGTGTTCAAAATAAAAATAAGTGGACAAAAAATATTTTCGGGTTGAATATAGTTTTGACTCAGTTTTAATATTTTTTTGAATAAAATATATTTTTTCATTCTTCACTTGAATTTATTTTTGGATACTCACCGTATAATATTTTTCGGTTGCAGATTTTATATTTTCAGGTACCGAGCGGTCCTTCGGAACCCGGCGCATAGCAACGAGTTACCAAGCAAAGTACTACTTCCGTTATAAGGACCCGTATTTCCGGTGTAGAAGAAGACGTTTCTTCGCGGAACTCACGGACAGACACCTTGTCGTTGCGTTTCGGTAACGTTAGCTAATGTAAACTGTATTATTTGCCAACCGATTCAGCTACATCGACGTTTTGGGTATAAGCCAACGTAAGTAGCCACTTTGACGTGTGTCTGCTAGTAACCCAGAGCTGACTGAGAATGTTCAACTTGCTAACAGAAGCTAGCTTCGCTAGCATGGCTCATGTCATGTTTACTGTTAACGTCAGCAGCAGCATGGGAGCGAGGGAGCTGCTGCTGGTGTCCTGACACATATCAGTGGGCCAGAGAGAACACAATATACCTCATTATTGATGATGATTACCAATGATATCACGCATAATAAGAGCTAAGGAAACTATAGAAGTGATCAAGTAATACAATGAGTAGAAGGGACGTACAATATCTTTACACAACATTGCACACGGATTACCTCGTTTCAATTATATATTGAATACGTGTGCAATCGACAACCTCTTTACCCTCAATTCGTCGGGTAGCTCTGATCCAGTCTCATTACACCACTTATTTTGTATTACTCAACCAACTGTCTCCTTTACTATCTTCCACTTGACAAGCGACTAACTTTTTTTATAACCCCCTCTGGCTTCTTATAATAGCCTTCCTATTATTTCCGACGTCACTTTCAAAGCATTGTGGTTTTTATATGATTTCTATTGTCCGATGTTTGCCCTTGTTTTGTCATTCTTGTTCAGCTATGAGCGGACTGGCGTTCCACCATTAAAAGGGCAGACATGAGCAGCCTGGATCAGGACCAGCATCTCCATCCTAGTTGCCGTGACGAAACGACGGCGCCAGGCGATTCAGCGGACACTCGTGAGCTCGCCAAGCAGCCTCTCCAAGGCTTAAAACTGGCATCACACGCAGTGCTGGAGAAGGCGCAGGAGAGGGGCAGGTTGAAATGCTCTAAATGCGGAGGATCAAGGATGTTCTTTTGCTACACATGCTGCTCATTACTGGGTGTGCACCTGCAAGAAATTCCCGTAATCAAGGTGAGTGAGGGGTCAGGACTCCCTTGTTCTTTTTAAGAGAATAGTATTATCCTAATGTGGCGGGGAAATTATGTATTGTGTCTTTAACGTAAAAGGTAAGACATTTTACACACTGGATCCATTCTGTGCTCAGCTTCCGGTGAAGATAGACATCATCAAGCATCCCAACGAGACGGATGGGAAGAGCACTGCAGTCCATGCCAAGATCCTTGCTCCGGGTGATGTCACCATACACACTTACCCCTGCATACCGGACTACGAAAGGGGAAAAGTAAGTTGATTTCCATGTTGTGAGAATTGAGTTTATTTAATGCTCACTTCATTTTACACCTTCAAAGTGTCAATGTGAATTGTTACCCTTGTTATGGCTGCAACTATCAATTATTTGGCCTGTAAAATTGAAATATAATTAGAAATAATAATAATGTTAAAAATTGGTTGAGTAGAATACATTTATGTGCCGAAAATCCTATTGTATAATATTCACCAAATATACTATTGATAAAACAAGGATTTTTAGTTTTGAAATGGAGTTTAATTATTAAAATATTGCAGATTACTTTCTTTTAACCAATGATTTACCTCATCATTTAAGCTCCACCAATCAATTTATTTACTCCATAATTCTAATGCTTGATTTACCTCGGTCACCAATGAAAAAAACTCCATCATTGCACCTTATTAATGATGAACTGATACCGTTTTAAGCTATTGAACTCCTGCATTTATAGTAGTAGTATAACTCCTTTTAGGATTTCTATCCATATTGTATGAAACATAACGTAAGAGGGTTTAGTCACTACTTTCATATTTTCATGAACTGTACTACTTATTAGGCTTACTCATATACATACTAAGAATTACAGTGCGCAAACCTTGTCTGCTCCTTTCAAACATTCTCTATTTCAGTGCTTCCTAACTAATGGATACATATCACCATACTTAACGTTTCACTCTGAATCTGTGCTGTCTCTCCGCAGGTGGTCTTGGTGTTCCCTGGTCCAGGGTCTGTCTCGGTTCAAGAAATGATGCAGTGTCTGCATGAAATGACCGACAGGAGGCCACGTGGGTCGTCTTACGAACCCGCCGCGAAAAGGCGCAAAAGTGAGGAAGTTCAAGGCCCCACACACAGTGCACAGAATCCCCAGTCGAGCCCAGATGAAGCAACGGGCTCTGAGTCAAGGGCGTACCCCCTCCAGAGGGTGGTCTTCATTGACAGCACATGGAACCAGACCAACAAGATCAGCACAGACGAACGACTGCAAGGTAATGGTGAACGATTGCGTTTGACAGCTGGTGACTGTTAGCGTTGAGTTTGATTTCTGCCACAGCGCTGTTTGACTGTGATCTCGCACGTTGTTCTCGCTAACCCCCGAACCCTCTGACTGACGCGTGTTCTCCTCCAGATCTGCTCCGGGTGGAGTTGAAGACGAGGAAAACGTGTTTCTGGCGCAGTCAGAAAGGCAAACCAGACACCTACCTAGCTACTATCGAGGCTATTTATTATTTCCTCAAGGACTTCCGCGAGCATTGCCTTGCTCAGGAGTACGATGGAGAATATGACAACCTTCTCTTCTTCTACTCATTCCTGCACTCGATTGTCAACAAAGCGAAGACTTCTGCTGGAAAATGCTGAGGAACACGGAAAGGAAAGACTCGAACCGTAGATTCACATGCCAGGCCTTTTGTGATTGGTTCAATTTTCTGCCTGTGGGATATCTTTATTTTGTATGAGATACTATTTGCACAAGTGTGCAATAAAAGTGTTTACGATTGCCAAACAGGAAGTTTGTTTCAATATGAGTAAACAAGACCTACAGCATATGCAATCAAAACAAACTGAACAAGCCTCAGCAACGTGACAATCTGGGTCACAGCCATTCGGTATTTCAAAATGTTGAAAAGAAGAATGTTTCAGATGTTGGTGTGACACTAATCAGTGCAAGTTTCAATCATTAATCTGATTATAAAAACAGAACTGTATCTAATGCGTTTAAATGATTTTATTTACAAATCAATACACATTTTTATTTGAATTATTCATGCCTCAAATGATTAAATCGCATCTCTTCCAGACCTGAAATCTTTCCTACAAAAATATATCCTGAAAGCTAATGCAGGGAAATACAGTTTTTTTGTCAACTTGCTTATACTCGTACAGCACCGTTCGTGAGGGTAAAAACCAACGAGGAGCCGCTAGTAGAAGGCCTCTCTGATCTTTGCTTGCAGACTGTCGCACGTCTTCTTGGCGTCTCCTAGCAACATGGATGTGTTCGGCTTGTAGAAAATGGGATTGTCAACCGCGGCGTAGCCCACACCCAATGTGCGCTTCATCACTATCACCTGGAGTTTAAATAAAAAATAAAAAAAAAACATGTAATACACTTCAGTTGTTGGTGCAACGAAACCACACCCAAAAAACAGTAGACCGACCTGTTTGGACTTCCACACCTCCAGGACAGGCATGCCAGCGATTATGGAGTTGGGGTCCTCCTGCGCTGCAGAATTCACCGTGTCGTTGGCTCCGATGACCAGCGTCAAGTCGGTCTCTGTGGGCCACAGACAGTTTACACATTCATACACAGCGCAGACAAGAAGCTGGCCCACTGCCCGGCAATTGTCCTCATCCGGTGTCATCGGGTTTCCCCGGCAACCGCACTCGTCTCCCTCTGTCCTAAACACAACCATGTGTCTCAGAAAGCTTCTCTGGTTGCTAAGAAAAACAAATCTGCTGCCCTTAAAAATGCTCCATGTGCGTGTGAAAAGAAGGATTGGATTGTTACCGGACAGCCTTCCTGCTGAAGTGAAAACCATGAAGTAAATATTTAAAGAGCTTTCTCTGGATAGAAAAAAAAAAAAGAGAACCTGGGAAGTCTTCGTTGATCTCATCCATCTCCAGGACCACGTCATAGGGAACGCCGGCCTCGGCCAAGAGGACGTTCAGCTGGCCCGGCATGCGACCGGCCACTGGGTGGATCCCAAACCTGTTGGAGACGGACAATGTTACTGCTCATCATCACCTGGATTTAGCATTGATGACTCGATGAGGGAAAAGAAAGTCTCTTTACGTAACATATTCTGAAGGTGATTTTTATATTTGGTTGTGGTGTATTGAGGTATTTTAAAAAAGAGGAAAAGTAGCAACATTCCAATGTAAAAATAGCTTTTGACAAAGTAAACTATTCATCATTTGAAATCCCACTCTTATTATTCTTTAAGTTCGTACTGTCTAGTACTCGGCTTCAAAAGACACATTTCTGCCTTCTAAAAAAGGTGTTGGAAAGAAGTTTGCAGTGCCCCAAAGCACAAAGAATTTTAGCCAGGACTGAAATCTCAAGGATCGTCAACTTTCTTCTCTATGCAAATGTGTAGAGCGCAGACGTTCACCTGACACTCTTGCCCTGTTCCTTCAGCATCTTCACCATGTCTGCGATGGGGTATTGGGCTTTGGCTGCACACAGACCCCAACCTAAAACACACAGAGAATCAACACGCAGCAGCATATCCAAAAAAGGATTCAGATCTTGGGATGCAGTCCCATTTATTTGGCCTCTTATCCGATTTTTCCTTATTTTGTTTGTATCACTTTTGGATTACGTATTTGACACAATAGTACAACAATAACGCCAGTGGTTCCACTACCCTTCGTGCTTTCCTTTGTCTGTCCCTCCTCCTCCTCCTCCTCCTCCTCCTCCTCCTCCTCCTCCTCCTCCTCCTCCTCCTCCTCCTCCTCCTCCTCCTCCTCCTCCTCCTCCTCCTCCTCCTCCTCCTCCTCCTCCTCCTCCTCCTCCTCCTCCTCCTCCTCCTCCTCCTCCTCCTCCTCCTCCTCCACCACAAGTCTCTTTGTAATAAATCACAGCGGTTCGCTGGCCTAAGAGACGTTTTTCTCTTCGGAAACCTTTGGCATGTGTGGTGTGCTTTTGGGTACCTTGCGTGCAAAGAGCTCCTTTCCCTGAGTCGGGCTAACCCCAGTTTCACCCCGGTGGTCAGGTACCTCGGAGAGTTCATCTTTTGCCCCCCCCCCCCCCCTCCCCAATCGAGCCTTTGAAAAAACGTCACCCGTAACTAGCTGATTCCCCAGGCGATATTAATCCGAGTATCCCAAGTTATTAAAAGGGATTCATCCTGCTTTGAGCAACTCAACAACTTCTCAGTTGTCTGGGGAAAAAAAATGTGGTTTTCATCTCACACTCAAACTTCAAGTTCATCGCTGCTCTTACTGCTGTCAAACAAGCACACACACTCACTTTGTTTGTCGAGGCCACGTGGGCGTGAGATCATTTGTTGACAAACTGCTCCCTCTTGTGGTTACCATGGCTCCAATATTTGTTTTTTTTAATTAATTACTGCATCTTATTGAGCTCAAGATGTCCATAATTTTCAAATGATTTGCAAAAGCTTTTTTTCTTCTTATTTCGACCTCAAATACAGATCTTGGCAGAGAACGTAATAATGTGAATTCAATTTAGATGAGTGAGATTGTTGAAAAGCTGCAGCTGGGGTGGAGAAGAGGAATCTGACGTTGAGAGCTGAGCTCCCTCTTTGTCTCTGATCTCAACTCAAACTTTTTTCCGCACCTGGGCTCTGGTTTTCGTCGGCCGTGTCTCCGTCTTTGTGCTTGTGGAGGAAGCGATTTCTGCTGTACTTCAGGTTCAAAACGACCAGTCAAATCAGTCTTTAGCCAAACTAAAAGAAGGCACACCCGGTGGAGTAGATTACCTCATAAAAAACTACTGCGGAGTCTCTTCAATCGCACTATTCTGTCCCACCGGCTCCTCACAAAACACACCCTGAATTCAGCTCACTAGTCAAGTGATGTCACTAGGGTCAATCTCGGTTTGGGTCCAACGAGTCGGGTGTCAGGAGGTGCATTGTGGGTCAATAGGGCCGCAGCCAGTGGAACGTTCCTCATGAATCCCGGGGGTGTACCTGGTGTGATGATGATGCTGCTGGCTTCCTTGATTATGTCGATGGTCTGGTCCAAGTTGACCTCGGTGTGAGTGCCGACGATCTCCATCGGCTTGCCGCCCGCCGTGGAGGTGGTGCCGTATCCGCCCAGGATCACGTTGGGCAGGGAGCGGTTCATGGCCTTGGAGGAGAGGAGGAGGAGGAGGAGGACAACAACTCTTCCCCCAGGTACACGCGGCGAGCACGTTCACACCTTAGACTGGGTACACGTGCGTCTACTCACCACACACATGATGTAAGAGAGGATGGCACCGGAGGAGCCAATCAGAGCGCCGACGATGGTCATCAGATTGTTGTCCAGCAGGAAGCCTTCGGCACAGAGCGCCCATCCGGAGTAGCTGTTCAACACGGTGATGACCACGGGCATGTCGGCGCCGCCGATGGCCGCCGTCAGGGTGACACCCTGCGGGGGGAGGGGGGTCATTTCAGCCACTTTAGCAAATTAAAGCAACGCGTTTGAGACGCAGCATTATTCAAATCTAAAAGTGCCTCATCTCGGCAAAGTCAAGTCAACTTTTGCTCTGACTAAATATCTGTTGTATCACGTGTTAAAAAGAATGTTTCATGGGTGGTTGAAAACTCACCATGATGGTGGAAAGCCCAGACACTCCGACCAGACACCCCATGCCGGTGCCGTAGGTTGAACTGAGCATAAAGGGCACCATGCCCCCCATGGACGCCGCCATCAGGCCGGCGTTCAGCATGTGTCGTCCCGGCAGCAGCAGCGGCGACGAGCTCAGCACGCCTGCAACCAAAAAACGGTTCCAAACAACATATTCAGGCTGAAAAAGTGTCTTTGAAGCGTCTGACCCCCCCCCCCGTGGAGGCCTCTAATCAGCCGCCCTCCACCAAACCGCAGCCGCCGCCCAAATGACTCGAAAGCGTCTCATGTGTTCCCTCTTGATCAGTCGCACTGCGATGCTAATTGGCCACTGCTGACACATGCTCCCTGCCCCCTACCCCCCACCCCCCCCCCCCCCCCCCCAGAGAGCCCAGGCCCAGATTTACCAGAGGATCTTTGGCTTTAACTAGACAAAAAAAACAATCAGCGGCAGGGGACGCAAAGCTCAGCGTCTTCAAACAGTTACTAGTGTCTGTGTCCGATAAAGAACTCCTTTACCTTGAAGCTTGCCGTAGGCCACCAGTGAGCCACTGAAGGTGACGCCGCCGATGTAGGTGCCCATGTAGGCCACGGTCTTGAGCACTCCGGTGGATGGGTGAGTGTCGAGGTGAGGGAACTCGATCATGAACTCGGCGACGCAGGTGAGGACAGCCGCCAGGCCCACGAGGCTGTGGAAGGCCGCCACGAGCTGCGGCAGGTCCGAGATTTCAATGCGCTTGGCAATGGTCAGACCTGAGATGGGAAAAAACAGCAGGTTTCAGTAAATCTCTGCGAGTTACAATTGTTTGTCAAGCAGCAGGCGAAAAAAAACACATTTCTTCATGCACATCGGTGAGCAGTACGAATACAGGAGATTATGGATGTTATGTAAAATACACATTTTTTAAAAAAAGAAAAAGAAAAAATGGTTAAAGGGCAAACACCTGCTTTCAGTAACATTTCTCTTCACAAAAGGGGCTGGATCTTCAAAGCAAATCTAATGAGGCTCAGTTAAGTGTTTAAATGTGTTTCCATGAAAACACTCATTTAACATTGAGTAATGCTTCCGCTGCCCGCGTGATTAAAACGCCATTCATCATCCTGCTTCCTTGAATTACTTTTAACATGTACAACATTCACACGCGACAACCAAAATCGTCTCCGTATCCGGAACAGGGTGAAGAAAATAAATAAATAAATCACACTCTTCAAAAGACCAGAGGAGTCGCATGCGAAGTTAACAACGTGGAACTCATTCACGGTGGTCTCGTAGTTCAAACAATCTGCCGCACTCAATACGGAGCCCTGTCCTGAGCTTTACGGATTCATGACTGACTATTTAAACCCATACGTCACAACAACAACAACAACAAAAACAACGCGTGTATCTCAGGGCTGCGGGACAACACACACCCAGGGTTCCCCCTGTGGCCATAGCCAGAGACATCTGAGACAGCAGCTCCGGGGAGGGTTTGAGGGCACCGAGGGTGGCGGCGATGCCCCCTGCCACTCCCATCATGCCCAGGACGTTCCCCAAGCGGCTGGTGCGCTGGGCGGAGAGGCCCGCCAGCGCCCCGACGCAACACAGGCCCGAGCCCAGGTACATCATCTGAGGAAGAGGTGGGGGGGGGGGAAACACAAGTCAGACTTCTTTGTGTAGAGCGTGAGAGGGACACAGTCGAGTTAAAGCTGGATCAACACACTAAAAAGTTGAAATGATGAGTCGATTACTTGGATGAAAAGTGATGATTTGCCACCCTAACTCTGATCAATACAAATGCCAAACAAAACTACACATTTACAGTGATCACAACCACTTCCACAGAGATCAAATGTGAGTGGACACCTGCTCGATGTTGTACCCAGCGGCCACCGAGGCGCCGTACCCCCCAACAAACGCCGCCCCGGGCAGCATGTACAGGTAGTTGTGCTCTGGAGGGTCAGTGGGACGCTTGAACATGTCCAGCATCTTCTGGGTGATCAGGAAACCACCTACGCACACACACACACACACACACACACACACACACACACACACACACACACACACACACACACACACACACACACACACACACACACACACACACACACACACACACACACACACACACACACACACACACACACACACACACACACACACACACACACACACACACAGGATCGGGCAGGCAATGAATATTCGTCTCTCCTTCTATGTCCGCGTTTGAGTGACGAAAGTCAGACCGGCGATGTTGATGGAGGAAACGAAAGCCGCCGCCAGAGCGAGACCCTCGGGCAGGCTGGAGGGTGTGAGACCGCCGCCCATCAGCACCAGACCGCCAACAGCTGTCAGACCTGCGGGGGGGGGGGGGGGGAGGTCACACGCCATCAGAACGCCAGCCGGAACGTTGGGCCACAACCAGCCCCGGGCGCGCCGACTACCCGACCTGAGATGGCGTTGGTGACGGACATGAGGGGCGAGTGCAGAGCGGGGGTCACGCCCCACACCGTGTGGTATCCCACGATGCCGGACAGGCCGAAGGTGGTGACCATCTGGGTGAAGGCCGCGTTGGGGGAAATGATGCCCAGAGCCAGACAGGTGGACACACCTACAGAGTGACAGAGCAGTTACAGCACGTTGGACTGTGTGTATGTGTGTGTGTAGTTATTTCCAGGGTCAGGTATTGGATGCAGTCTTTTTTTTTTTTTTTAAATCATTTATCATTTTTTCTACCACTAAAGCAATGAAATAATTGAATACGGAAAGAATAGTGATAGTTTTTGCTTCACTTCTAGGGTTGAACTCTTGCCAGGAGCTATTAAAAATGTATTTTCCATGTGTTCATTAATAATAGAAAAAAAGTCCCATTTAGATCTATTGATCTCAGTGTTCTAGGCAATAAAAACGGATTGTAAAAAAACAATAAATAACCCGATTACTGCAGTGCGGATATTTCCGGGGGTGCACGGATGTCTGACCTGCCGTGTAGGCGCCAGCGGAGGTCATCGTGCGCTTGAAGGGCGAGATCACCGCCGTCTTCTCGGCCTTCAACTCCGCCACCGTTTTCTGTTTCACTGGCGGCGGGGGCACCGTTTTGGGGAGGGGCGCGGGGAAAATGTCCTTGCCGTCCTGGACACATCCAGAAAACACACAGGCGGACGGGTGAGAGAGACAGACATCAGGAGTCATTGCGCTGTGGGGGGGGATGGCGCACATCAGATCAGTCCTGAACAAACAGCGAATCGCAGACCAGTTAACGGTGGTTTTGGAAGTTCAATCCTCTTTTAAGAAGTCTGAAATAAGTTTTAACAAGGGGTAAAGCGATACGTCCCGCTGAGGTCGCATGCTTCCTCTGCCATGGACAAAGCCAAAATTCCTGGAAGATTAAGTTTTGAAACATTCTTGCTGGGATCCAGCGAGAGCTCTTCCCAGCTGGGATCAGGGTTTTAGTGCAGTATTTTATCACGATGCCAAGAGGGAAGGAGGGATGCCAGCAGAGAGACAGAAGCTGCCAGTAGACAGTCAAATAGAAACAGAACTAAACAAAAAAAAAACACCTTCATAACAAGAGTCCCGCGGATGACATGATCGATCGTCCCGTAGTCAAACTGGTCTTTGGGCTCGTAGTGGAAGTATTCCTTGTCGGGGCTGATGGCCTTCAGCAGCTTCAGCACGTTGTTCGAGTACAGGGTGCTGGCCTGGGTGGGCAAGCGGCTGGGCAGGTCGGTGTAGCCAATGTGCGTTACGCCCTGGTTATCAAAAAAGAAAGTCGATTCTGTATTAAAAAAAAACCAGCTTTCAAGGAATTTTCTTTTGGGTATTTATCAGAAAGTCTGCTCTCGACGCAGGAAGCTCACCTTGTGAACGTGCAGCTCTCCGGGCCTGGTGGTTTCGATGTTTCCCCCGGCCTCCGCGGCCATGTCCACCACCACGGAGCCGTCCTTCATGGACTCCACGAACTCCTTCTTGATCAGAATGGGAGCGCGCTTCCCTGCGGGGGGGGGGGGGGAAGAGGAAACGCAGGGACAGATGAGGGTTCCACCGAATGTCCCGTCATGTCCCGCGCTCTCAGAAACCAGAAAGTTCAGGGGACATCGAGTCGGCGTCTGACTGACCTGGAATCAGGGCCGTGCTGATCACGATGTCCACCTCCTTGCACTGCTTGGCGAAGAGCGCCATCTCGGCGTCAATGAACTCTTGAGACATCTCTTTGGCGTAACCTCCGACCCCGTCGCCAGACTCCTTGATGTTGACCTCCAGGGGCTCCGCCCCGAACGACTTGAACTGCTCCAGGGCGGCTGGCCTGAGGGGGCGACGCGCGGGTCAAGTTACTCGTCACGGCCGTCGCTCTGCAGTCTGTGTGCGCCGTGATGTTTCATCTCGTACCTGGTGTCAAAACCTCGGACTATGGCTCCCATCGACTTGGCCGTACCTGCCGCTGCCAAACCGGCGACGCCGCCTCCGATGACCAGGACCTGGGCGCACCAGAACAGTCGTAATGCATCATTGTGCGAGGCTGGTTTGGAAAATTGCTCACGTTGACCCGGACAATACGTCGACAGTTTACCTTAGCTGGGGGGACTTTTCCTGCAGCTGTGATTTGACCGGTGAAGAACCTGCCGAAGTGGTTAGCGGCCAAAACCACAGCTTTGTACCTACAAAATAAACAAAGAAATCCAGAATAGCTCCATTTTTTATATATTTACAGGCTGCCAGAACAAGGCATTGATAGGCTGCAGCTTTCAGTAACACCGTAAAACGATTTTGCACCTTCATGCCTCTGGTTGTTTATCTGAGAATGTTCCTCTAGAAACCACCTCAAAACATACATTTACCATCTTGCTTTGAATGAATTCCACCTTTTTCTAAAGATTTCTTAAGATTGCTTTTAACACCGCTAATTTATCACTATAATTAGTGTTATAATTAGTTGAAACATAACTATAATTATGCAATTTTGCGAATTTTATTGTTATAACTTAATGTTTCCCCCCCGGTTTTTAAATACCTGTTGTCCTTTGTGCTGCATCTAATGATGCAATATAAACAAAGCGGATAATTATCCCAACCATTGTCATTTGTCCTCACCCTGCGATGTTAGCCATGGAGCTGAGCGCATCGTAGCCCTGGGCGATGGTGACCCGGGGCACCTGGTCCATGGCCAGCACGTTGCTCTGCCTGTCGGATAGTTTCCTCATCAGCTCCGGGTTCTGCGCTGGATAGATGAAGCTCACCAAGGTGGAGTGGGGCTTCAGCAGGTCCGCCTCGCTCAAACTGGGGGCTCGAACCTACGGCAGGGGAGAAGGAGGTCACATGGGGTAGATTTTCAGTGATACACACACACACACACACACACACACACACACACACACACACACACACACACACACACACACACACACACACACACACACACACACACACACACACACACACACACACACACCGAATTGTCTTATTGGCAGAGGACATAACGCATGTGCGAGGACCTTGAGGACCAAGTCTGAGCCGAGGGCTCCGGTGACGTCGGTGATGGTGGCTCCGGCATCCCTGTAGTGCTGATCGGAGAACTTGGACTCCTCTCCAGCTCCACTCTCCACCTGCACCTTGAAGCCCTGCTTGACCAGCGCCTCCACGCCCGCAGGAGACAACGCCACGCGGCGCTCATTCTGCAGCGTCTCCTTGGGAACCCCGACCACCAGGTCCTTGTAGAGCACACCTGACCACAGAAACCAGATGGATGTTGAGTCCGCTGAACGTGAAACGCGTGAGAGTGCGTGTCTGGTCTTTAATAATTAAAATGTATTAGAAGCCTTCGTACTAGCATGCAAAATCCCCTTATTCCACAGGAGAGCGTGTGTGTGTGTACGGCCTAGATTGTGTGGCTGAAAACAGTGTCAGGTTACACATTTCTCTCCATACACGGCGGGGTGACCTCTCCACCATGGGGACATTATTAGCAGGTGATTGGCTGGTAGCCAGCACACACACACACACACAGAGAAAGGCCTGCACTCCTGCACACACACACACACACACACACACAGAGAAAGGCCTGCACTCCTGCACACACACACACACACACACACACACGCTCGAGATTCAGACTTCTAAAAGCACTCAGTAACTCGCAAAAGTCTCGCTGACCCCCTGCGACAAGTGTCCCTCGAAAAAAAGAAAAAAAAAGTCCGGGCGCACAATTGGCCAGACGGGAGTTAAGCTTTCACAGGTCACCTTTAATTGACCTCTCGTGTGTTCTCACATGTTAGCAGCTCCTGCGGTGAGCTTTAGCTTCGGGCCTGCTTCGCCCGCAGTGCTCCCTGTTATGGAAAAGATCTCTAGCAACCTGCTTATAAACACTCCGGGATCCGGGAAGAGGGAGAGTGTTCTTGATTGAACTCTCATTCCTTCAGTAAGAGGACATCTGAACCAAGAGAAAAGCATGCAGTCTCAGACTGTCCTTTGTGAGAAAAAAAAAAAAAAAAACTTTAGAGGTTAAGCACAGGGACTTTAACAGAGCTGCACATTGCCTACCTCTGGAGGCCTTTTGGTCCCATAACACAGGGAAAGTCCTGAAAGTCCTCCTTCCAGTGGTCCTCTGACAAACCCCTTTCTGGAGCAAAGCGACAGAGGAGCCGGAGAAGCATCGCAGGAGGGTCGACATGGCCGCTGTGCGTCCGCCCACAGAGTCCCTCTGGCTCTTGAATAAGGACACACACACACACAAGCGGAGGCGGGAGGCAAGTTAACTCTAATTCAGACGGCAAAGTGACATTTCAGCTCTGCAGGACACGACACACAGGGCCCACGGCCGGTTACACACTCGAGGATCTGGGAAATATGACGGCACACAGAGGGGGGGGGGGGGAGAGAACCGTGCCAAGTCTGGTGGCGCAGAGGGGAGAAGGCAGAGAAATCAGATCAGATGTTGAAGGGGCTTAAGGGGACAGCTCAGGACTCGGATACAGACACAAACCGTCTTACACAAGACATTTTGAAACACAAATATTTTACTGCTTTGGGTTTTGATTCCTCATTCATTTTCATTCATTCATTCATTCATTCCCTGAATCACACAGTCGATCAGCGCCCTTCGTCCTTCACCTTTTACAGGTCCATTCCTGAATTTGAATGGATCTTTTTGAATGCGTTATCATTGTAAGACTTGCCTTTCAGATTTCCAGAAAGAGCAGGTCCAACTGTCCGTCAAACCGCAGGGTCACCTGAGCGACGTCCTACACAAAATCCCCTGGTGCTGCTCGGGGAGGGAGGGGGGGGGACACAGACGGACAGACGACCTTCCGCAGCTTTGATATCACTGCTGCACTATTTATGTATAAATAGCAAGTCATGTGACTTCACATGGACCACCCCTAAAGCAGATCAACTCCCTGACTACCGGCGAGTTTAAAGGCTGGATTAACTTGTTTACCGGAAAACGGCCAATGGCATCATCCTAAAAGGTATATTACTCATCCACGGTTTTTGTGAGATGCCGCCGCTCGCTTCCCAAGTGGCTCAAAAAAATCACAGATAATTGTGTTGTTTTTTTTTACTGCCTTTTTTTGACGCACAGTGCCAGAGAAAGGTGTAAAACCTAATAGTAGCCACTATATTAATTCCCGTGCTTGTTTATTCCAAATATGTTGCTATTAGGATATTATTTACATAAACAATTTAATTTAATTCCGAATATTGTTTATATCGTTGTTGTTTGGTGGTAATGTTGTGGCAGTTCTTGTTACTATGGTCATTTTATTCATCATATTTGTGGGTCTTATTTTATAAATACGTTTTATTGACAACGTGGAGACATTTCCTTCAACAGTGACAGGAGCAACGTTATTGCGAAATTGATGGTTAAGGATGAATATACAAGAAAAAAAGATTAGGAAAATACAAATACATAAAAAACAAGATCATAGAGGAACCTGAAGCAGAACGTTTTTTACGGATAATGTACAATGCAGTTTACTGTAAAATGTTTGGGAAACGGAAACCAGCGGAAACGCAGGGAAACGTTTTGGTTGGCCATCTTTATTTTTTACCCACATGGACTTTGTAAACATCTTCATGTGTTTTGTAGCAGCAAAGCTAACTCCGATAGCACCTTAGCCAGCACTCACTACTCATCTGGTATGTAACTGTTAAACGGTTTGTGTCAAAAAGTTAAGCCAGCTCTTCATCTAGTTTAAGAAGGAAGTTGTTGCTAAGAGCTAGCATGTAGCTAACGACTGCTAAAGTGACGACACTAGCTTCACCCTCTATGCGTGTTTCTGTTAGAAGTACCTCACCTTCTGTGTTGTTGTTTTTCAATCAATAGCAAAGTATTTATTTGTTTATGTTTTATTTCAGCGGGTCTCCCGGTGGTCGACAATGTCTCTGAGGCTGCTGTCATCGGATCCATCGGACCGGGGCTCCCAGAGATGCAGGCTGGGTCCCGGCATGATGTCCGCGCTGGGTCTTGAGCCGGGCTCCCCGCTGCTGGTGTCCGTTCCCGGGGGAGCTGCCTGTGCACCGCCTGGCCGCGGGCCGACCTGGCGGAGGGTTTTGTGCAGATGGATCTGAAGTGCTGCTCCCCCGGCCTGCTCTCCCATCCGCCCGCCCACCTCCACCTGGAGCCGGACCGGCTCGCACGCGCGCCCTGTCCCAAACTGAAAGGCGCGAAGGTAACCGTGGTGGTCCAGAGTGTCGAGTTCAAGAAACTCACACCTCCTCGCCTCGTGCACGAGCTCGTGAAGGACATGCTGAAAGGCGTGCGTGTCCGCGAGAAGCACGTGGTAAACCTGGAGGATTTCGACACGGAGATTCGGCGTGTTGTCATTGAAAGCATCGATCCGGATTCCACCAGATCTGGATTAATCACCTCGAAAACCGCTGTTGAGGTCGTCGGTATCCAAACGCTGCGACATCACAGGAGCCAGCTGCAGGACCAGAAAATAGTCCCTCTGGGGGGACTGGAGGAGGTC
Source organism: Pungitius pungitius (assembly GCF_949316345.1). Classification (NCBI taxonomy): domain Eukaryota; kingdom Metazoa; phylum Chordata; class Actinopteri; order Perciformes; family Gasterosteidae; genus Pungitius; species Pungitius pungitius. The sequence continues at coordinate 20,821,296 of NC_084903.1, forward strand.
AGCGTCGTGATGTTAAAGTTATTCCTCTTGCCACAAAAGCAACACATGTTTTTTTTAATTTAATTTAAACTTTATTGTAGGTGTGCGCCTCCCTGAGAGAGATGCTGCAGCTGCCGCTGCTCTATCCAGACACCCTGAGCTCTCTCGGGGTGTCGTGTCCCAGAGGTGTGCTCCTAGTGGGGCCTCCAGGTGTGGGCAAGACCCTGCTGGTCCGCACCGTGGTGCGGGAGGTGGGGGCCAGTCTGGTCGTGGTCAGAGGGCCAGAGGTATTCATTGCATCCTTTTTTCTTTTTTTTTTTACACTGTATTTTTTCACATTTCACAATATTTTGTTTAGCATTGTCAATGACACTATGTGTGATTGTATGTCACCAAAATTGCATCAACACTCATTTTAAAATTGAAAACCAGCGTTTAAATCCTTCCTGGAATGTTATTCCAACGAAAACACACATGTGAATCCATATATAATAAGAACTAATGCCAAAGGCCTTGTTGATTTTACACATTTTGAATAAAATTTTTTCTTTCTGTATAAATACAGATCAGATCATCTTCATTATTGACAGTAATTGTGAGCGACTGTTTTAAGGTGGTGGGTTCGCGGCCGGGGGAGAGCGAGGAGAAGCTGCGAGCCGTGTTCGAGCGCGCTCGCTCCGCGGCCGAAGAGGGCCCCTGCGTGCTGTTCCTGGACGAGCTGGACTCGCTGTGCCCGAGGAGACGCGGCTCCTCGGCGCCGGAGAACCGCCTGGTCGCTCAGCTCCTCACGCTGATGGACGGGATGAGAGGGTCCGACCGCTTCCTCGTCGTCGGAGCCACCAACCGGCCGGACAGCTTGGACGCGGCGCTGCGCAGGCCCGGGAGATTCGACAGGGAGGTGATTGGGGGGGGGCGGCGGGGGGCAGATGATGAAACACACACAACCCCGTGACACCATTATGAATGCTAACGGATCCCTGACCGTCCGGGTCTTCCCGCGTCCGTCCTCCAGGTTGTCATCGGAGCCCCCACCGCGCAGCAGAGGGAAGCCATCCTGTCGGCTCTGTGTGCGAGGATGCCCGTGTGTCCCGGGGTGGACGTGGCAGAGCTGGCTCAGAGGACCACGGGCTACGTCGGGGCGGACCTCAGCGCCCTGTGCAGAGAGGCCGCCATGCACGCTATACGAGGCAGCTCGAAGGTAAATGATGACGACGTTTGGGCACATTTTTAGCTACACGTGGAACCGTCCGTAGGGAGGTGTGCAGGTTGGATTGCGGTGTCTTGAATTACTCGTGGTCATATATATTAGATACATTTGCAACCAGGACTCCTTTTGAAATGAGATATGTGATATTCCTGGTAAAATAAAGCAAATAGTGGTTTAATGTAAGCCCTTGGGGGAGAAGTGTCTATGCATTTTGTTCTTTTTGTTTTTCTTGGGCTTCCTTGTTATTGTTGTTACAGGGTTCAGGAGAGCAGGCGATTGGTACCAAGCACTTCCACGAGGCCCTGAAGGCGGTGCGTCCCTCCTGCCTGCGGAGCAGCCTGGGCAGGACGGAGCTCTCTCCGACCTCGTGGGCGCAGATCGGCGGCCTGGACGAGGTCAAACTGAAACTCCGGCAGGTACGTGAACACAAACCGCCCCCGAGCGCGCTCCCTCGCGAAGGGAAGCGCGAGAAAGTAACGCCGACATCTTTCCCCCCCCCTCCCCTTCTCTCTCGTGCCCCGACGTGGAAGAGTATCGAGTGGCCGATGATGTACCCCGAGGCCTTTGCGCGCCTGGGCCTGTGTCGGCCCCGCGGCGTGCTGCTCTACGGGCCCCCGGGGTGCGCCAAGACGACGCTCGTCAGGGCCGCGGCCGGCTCGTCTCACTGCGCCTTCCTGTCCGTGGGCGGCGCCGACCTCTACTCCCCGTACGTCGGGGACTCCGAGAAGGCTTTGGCTCAGGTACGTTTTTTTTTTTCTTTCTCTGGCGTTCTTGCCACGCTGTGGCCGCGTCCTGCAGCTCCATCCGCAAAAACCACCTGTGGCCCGTCTGTCCACCCCCCACCACCCCCCCCCCCCCCCCCACGCCGCGCGTGCAGCTGTTTCGCCAGGCCCGGGCCTGTGCCCCCTGCATCCTGTTCCTCGACGAGATCGACTCCCTGATCGGCTCGCGGCCCGACAGCCAGGCGCCAGGCGGCGTGCAGACGCGCCTCCTGTCGGTGCTGCTGAATGAGATGGACGGAGTCGGCCTGAAGACGCTGGAGAGGAGGGGGGCCGATAAGATCCTCCAGGCGGAGGGAGCGGAGCCGAATCGCGCCCAGGAAAAGGTCAGGTTATCACGGAGGCTGTCTCTCCTACCCTCCCCCCCGTTCGCCCCCCCCCCCCCCCCCCAACGGAGTGGACACTTAAAATGCCTGTGCTCTTTGACAGTTGGACAGCCAGGAGGTGTGCAACAAAGATGTGATGGTCGTAGCTGCCACAAACCGACCTGACTGCTTGGACAGCGCCCTCCTCAGACCTGGCAGGCTGGACCACATCATCTATGTCCCGCCCCCTGACCAGCAGGTAAGCCCGGTGTATCAAGGGGATTTTGGAAAAAAAAAAAGTATGAGAAGGCCTTTTAGAAGTGATTTTGAAAGATGACGCACATGCATTTTTGTTTAACCGTGTGTCTTTAAATGACTAACATTGTGTATTTGTGTGTCCAGGTCCGTCTTTGCATCCTGAAGATGTGTACAAAGTCGATGCCCGTGGACACCGACGTGTGTCTGGAGGAGCTGGCCGCAAAGACAGAGTTCTACTCTGGGGCCGACCTGGAAAATCTCTGCAAGGAGGTAAAGGCGCGGACCTCGGCGTGCTACAGGTGTTGACATACGCGATGAGGTGAGGGTGAAAACTGCTTTTTGTTTTCCCAGGCTGCTCTGTTGGCGCTACAAGAGGAAAACATGGAGGCCTCGGCCATCAAGCACGCATACTTCCTTCGGTCCCTCCACAACATGAGCCCCTCTCTCACTGCCCAGCAGATCCAATCCTATCATAAAGGTCCCAGATGACCCCCCCCCCCTTCCCCCCACGAAGTGTATAATTACTAATTTTTCTTTTTTCAATAAAATAAGTAAAAGTTAACTTTTGGTATTTTTCCTTTTTTTTTTTTTCTTTCATTACTAACGCGTCTTTAACCACTTACCAGACAGACTTTCAGTTTGTAAGTGTGGGCACAAGAGGGCGCTGCAGACCCAGAGAATGTTTTATTGATAAAGGACATTGATATAGGTCGACGAACGAACACTTTCAGAGCAGGAAGCTCCGTGTGTCTACGTGCCTTCCAGCTCGTAACCACCACCACTCCTCCTCCGGCACTATATCAGCCGGCCTCACAAGGCGTCAGCGACTCCTCGGTGAGGCATCAGCGGCAACAGGTGAGAGCTCTCCCACTTATTGACTTTAACTCAGTGCATGGACTCTTCCTCAATCGAATTCTGATGCATTTTCTCTTTCAGGTATTTGAGGAAATTTAGCAAAAATGGGTGGATTCTTACAAATGTTGAGAAAGAAAAAGGAGGTGACAATTGTTTTTGTTATGTTAATGAATTTGTACTGTGGATATTGGACTTATAGCCCAAGTAGGCTGTTATACGCGTTTCTATTTAATGTCGCACATTTACAAAGCATTTTCCTTACTTCTTGTACTTCAGCTGATCCCTCTGATAGCGTTCATGGGGTTGGCTGCAGCAGGAGCCACATCCGCTGGTGTCTACTTTCTATTTACTAAACCTGATGTTATGTGAGTGTTAATATTCCCCATTTACTTCCTATTGAAATGCGCGTCACTCTTTCCTGTTTTCATACTCTTTATCTGACTTCCACCAGCCTCGGCCAGTGGAAAGGATGGCTCGATTTTAATGAAACATTTTCATTCCCTTTTAGTTTGAATAGGAGCAAAAACCCCGAACCTTGGGAAAGACTGGACCCGTCGAAACCCCAAAAGGTAATCTGAAATATTCCCGACAATATAACACACTTTATCATTTATGATGTTAGTTAAGAAGCCCCTTTTTTTTTATTGGCACTGAAACGGCATCAGAAACATCCAGAGCGCAGCTAGAATTTGCTGAGTCACTGAGGGAGAAACATTATCAACTTAGAACCAGCCTTCCATCGACGGACAGATTGTTTGTTCGACTTGCTCCAGTCACGTGTCGCTTAATTTATGCGAAGGAAGAAAAAAAAAAAAAACGTCAATTGAAGCGTAATTATCTATTTTTTTGGCATTCTGCTGCAGCTCATCACGATCAACCAGCAGTGGAAACCAGTGGACGAGCTGGAGTACGTGAAGAGTCTCACCAAGTAAGAGGAGGCGGAATTATCCACAGTCTGATCGGATCCGGATCCCCCCCCCCCCTCCTCCTCCTCCTCCTCCAGCTCCCCCACACGCACTCACACAAACTCCCCATCAGTCTAACAGAATCCTTTCTGCACAAACTTTGCTTTGACACTCGGTGTGCGGAAATGCTTCTGCTCCACTGGTGGGGTTTCACCTCATCCACAACGGCAGAAAGCCACGCTGAAGGATACTGAAAGCTCTCATTTACTCTGTGTCCTCTTATTGTAAACGGCAGTGTATGAATGTGAACTCGGTTGATTAAATAATGTTCTCATAACGGGCTCAATAAATTATTATCGTCAACGAGTGTTTTGTTCAATCAAATCTAAGAGACCACGTCTATTCATGCATGTTCATTTTGTTTTATTTAGGTTGACATTCTTGTATTCAGAGCTCATAGTTTTTTCTCCTCTTGGCTTCATCTGCATCCCCAAAAGTGTTATTGACCTCTAAATGCACTGCTCAAAGTCAAATGTGGCTAGAAGATGTACTGCATCCCCTCTTTTCAGTTAAAAATAGGTCACAACACATAAAACTGTGACACAAGGCTGGTGACAATCTACATTTCTCTGTATGTCACTAAATCCTCCGGTTGGCTTCTTCTAAAGCTCACTAATTAATTCACTCGTTATCGTGAAAATATGAATCAATTTAAATGTCAAAACAATCCGTCAAGGTCCCACGTGGTTTTCATCAGCAGATAATTGGTCTCAGTAAATTCTACAAATGAGCAGAGGATAAGAATCAAAAGCTTCCCAACGTGGTGGTAAAAAACACAGAATTAAAACCTTATTTCCCCAAACAGCCGTTTGTTTATTCAACAACAAGGTAAATAATCCATCAAGTAAAACTTAGCTTTTTCATTCTACAAGCTGCACATTCAATTTGAAGTTTTATTGACAGTATTTCTTCGAAAGTTGTTTGCAGACGAGCAAACCCGCGAACAGTTTCCAGCCAACGGCCTTAAATTACAGCCATATGGCTGCTTGCATTTTATGATACGACACAAGTCTCGACACATCCACCTCAGAGGAAATCAACGTGGACCGCCGACCGGACTGTTGAATCTCGAAGGATTCTCATGAATGATTAAACCCTAAAACAAAAAAGGGCGTGAACAGAGCGAGCGAAAAGCAGCGGTGTCGTTTCCTCGTCTATTTTTCCTTTCACTTTCGTGTTCGTCGAGGGCCACACTCGACTCTCCTTCCTCCTTCACGCAGAATTTCATACCTTCACAGGATGGAATAAGGTCTCGTTTAGATGGCGCGTTCAGTGTAGCAGTCAAAAGAGTGAACGAGAGAGAGAAGGAAGGAAGAACCTGTCTGTCAAGCTTCATGCTTTTAAGAGATACGGGGAAACAATGAGAGGGGAGGAAGGATGTAGCGAGCCGTGGCTGGGATTGGTGCTCGTGACACCACAAGCCACGTGAGCTATTCGGTGTAATCATTCACCAGACTCTTGGATGGTGGACGCATGGAATATGAACGTTGAGATACAGAGGCGGTTAACTCCCCTTTGTGAAACACGAGCTCTCGTGGGTTTTTTTGCGGGGCGAAGAGGCCTCCTCGCCGAGGTAAGGCGGGGCGGTCAGGTGCGTGGTGCCGTTAACCATTAGCTTGCGCTGCAAACACCGGTTGCCTGGAAACGGAGACACTCCCTGTCAACGCGTGTCGTCAACGGCAACAATAAATGAGGGAGCGGAGGCTTTCACTCACCAGGGGATTAAACTGTGCAGAATGCATTTCTTAACATGGAGCCGTTCGTTTAACAAGAAAACAAAGGGATGGTCAGAGGATTAAATACTTTATTATAAACAAAAACAGGGATCCAGTTTTGGAACTCCTTTGATGATTAATATCCAATATGGAGAGGTCCACCATAACCCCCCCCCCCCCTTTTCTGATAATCACAACAAAATTAACACCTTTATTGGCAGATTTCAACTCACATCTCCCTCCCGGAAAACACAGTAACTCTGAAACTCCCGAACATTTCCCCAAGCTGTCTGCATCATCATACTGTCAGTTAAATACATGAAAAGAGGCAGAGCATTAATGAGAGACTGAAACCATACGGACGCCGGTTCAAACACTGCAGCATTTTTACACCTTTTTCAAAGTCAGTCACACTTTGATTGTCAGTTGCGTGCTCCGCCGCACTGAATCAAGAGTCACGCTAAGAGTAAAACATTTAAAACGTGTGGTATAACTATCGTTCAATGCAAATGGATACAAGAGTACCCACAGTTTTCTATTCAAGACAAATCTGTCTTATCGATAATACTCCGCCAAGGTCTACTTGGCTGAAGAGTATTAATGATGATGTGCATTTGATGAGACGCTGACTAAAGGGTCATGATCTGTGCCGGTGGTGAGGACAACCTCAATGCATTGTGACCACAGTTAATATCAAATGAAAAAAGTTAAATAATAAAATCCTAGCACACGGTCCTCACGACCTAAAATGTACACCCGACGCCAAAACGTCAGTTGTAGCAAATAAAACGGTAAAAATACAAAAACAAAAGGTAACGGTTGGAATAGGCTTTGATGGTGAATTAAACAGCAGGTTTCTTTTTCTTCTCGGCTGAGGTTCAAGCATTCGATCTCCACTGGGAAAGCTTTTGGCGAGCGCGAGGGCATAACGTCTCTGGAGGTTTCGCGGCGATCCTTTAATTTCAAATGTGCATCACAGGTTGTTCCACCCGACTCTCCTTTTGGCACAAGTCTTTTTCTTTATTTTTTTTAAAATCCTTTTTTGCATTTAAATACCGTACACCTTCAACGGCGTTGCGTCATCCGAGGCCTCGGAAAGCTCTCCTCCGGGGCCGCCCCCCCGGGCGCCGCCAACCGACCGACCGGTGGAACGCCGGCGGGAGTCCGTCCGGGTCACGCGCTGGACAGCTGGCAGTGCGCGCAGCTGTGCGCCAGCCTCAGCCTGTGCGTCTGCACCTGCACCGTGCAGCGGCTGAGGCCGTGCGTGTGCAGCAGCAGGTGGCGGGCCTTTGCCTGGACGTCCTCCCAGCTGCTGCTGCTAGAGGGAGCTGTGAACACACAAGTCCACGGTTGTAACTCGCCAGCGACTCTTTGGCATCTTTTAAAACAGCGCACAAAGTTTTCTCAACTTTGTGAGTGACGTCAAGCGCCTTTCTGGCGGCTGACCAATCAGGACGAGGGGAGAGAAGGTGCGTAACCTAGTACCATATAGTTACCAGTGCCCGCAAAATATACCAAGATGGAGAAGGTAGTAGAACAATGCCGTTTCACGCTACGCAGAGTTACATGATATAAATCACAAAAGACACAGCGACGTATACGTAAAAGAGTCCATCTGGGAACAGAGCGGGAGATCTTTAATGCACACATAAACACCCTCTTCCTCCTCTTCCTCCTCCTCAAACGCCAAAGCAAGACATTGCATTTTATTCGCCATAGAAGCCAGCTAACAAGGAGTAATTGATAACCAACGGATAAGAAAAGTATCACTAGAAATCTGGCGCTCAAAAGGAGAAGTCAAGTGTGAACACGCCTTAACACAGTTTAAACTTTACAGCACGTCTCGACAAGTCTTTTTTAACGGCTGACATGACGGCCTCGTCATAGCAGGAAAAACACTGAGTTGTAACTCATCAAAGGAATGATGCCTGTGTACAAGTTAGGTGAGATGCTTTAAGGGCGCTGATGCTGGATCACTGGACCCTTTAATGGAACTGAACCTTTGTTAACATCATTACATACACCTGAATTGGACGACATAGTAGTTGTAATCTATCCATCTCTCTCTCACACACACACACACACACACACACACACACACACACACACACACACACACACACACACACACACACACACACACACACACACACACACACACACACACACACACACACACACACACACACACACACACACACACACACTCCTCCCTCTTCCCTTGTGCACAAAACATAGTATTAAGATATTTAGCGTGTCAATATTGTCTTGCTACACAACGCAAAGTGTCAATCTTCAGTACAAACTTAAAAAAAAATTTTTTTTTAACTTTCAGTGAAAAATTACTTTTTCATTTGACTAGATAGTGCCGAGTGACTTTGGGGGGGGGGGGGGGGGGGGGGTGTCCTTAGTAAAGAAAGCAGGATCACTCATAACAAAGACAATGTGTTAACACATATGTTGTATGTTAATTATGTAGGTGGGGCTTTTTTTACACGTTATATTTTGGCAACACCTTTCACCTTTTATTTAAGAACTCACGTGTGATTCCACACGGGAAGTCACAATTATGTCTGTCACAGCAGCCGGTCGGTCTGACTGGTCTGAACCCACCGCTGCACGTCTTAATTTGGTTTCCTGCTTTGAATAATGAACAAACGGCTCCCTCTGGTGGGGAATCACACCGTTCATTATGAAATACCACATGGTTTCAATGCTAAAAATTACACTCCATACATTTAACTATATATTGTGCGTTTTAAAAGGCCTAACTTCAAACTGATTCCCTTTATATGAATATATTATATATATTACATGGAAGGTGCGAGAATGAATAGTAACAGCTGGCACTCAAGTTCATTGAGAAGTGAGAAGTCAAAGCGGTGCTCTGATGAAAGACGGAGCCTTGCTACAAGGTGCTACTTTTTGCACCAACAAGTCTCAGCACGTCGTCCACCCAACATCGTCCACCAAACATCGTCCATCCAACATCGTCCATCCAACATCGCCCACCGCGGAGCCCAGCGCAGGCCGTCGCCCAAACAAACAATCGGAGCCGGCTACGGAGGGACGGAGACCAACGCTGCTGCTCTGACGAGTCGCTGACATTCGAACGCGCTGCCAGAACAAAGGCTGGAAACTGGTTTAAACCCCAGTTGGTCGAGCCAGAACACTGACAAGCGCGGACACGGATTCCTCGGAGAGCGCTTCGGATTGACTTGAAGGAGGACGTTGCTGGACGAAACGCTTTACCAAGCGTGACTGAGTCGGTGAAACGCTCCAAGATGTTATTGCTGCCAGTTACAAAAGACAAAGGTTTTCTATTTCCAAGTTCAAAACGTTGAGGCTTTGGCTACTTCTCTTTGTCTTATATTATAACAACCAGAATATCTTTCTGTTCTGGAATGCTGATATTGACAAACCAACCAACCAGGCTTTACTGACATGTACATTTTTCGAAACTGAGGGCCCTTTATAGTGACTTAAACCTTAATCAGACTGAAAAACCTAAAAGAATACAGAATAATGAGTCATAATAATTAGTTAAAACTAAGATAGTACATTTATTACGATGTATTTGGTGTGTTAATAACAAATTCTACGTTTCAAAACAGCACTGAATAGAATAGCACAGAGAGCAAATTGTGTTATGTCGCTACTCACTGAGCTGCAGGTGCACTATTGCAGCCGTCTTGTCCGCTGTCAGCGCCCAGATGTTCAGCTCATCGACTGATTGCACGTCCTCCAGCTTCAGGAGGTCTTCTCTGATTCTCAGAGTGTCCAGATGTCTGGGGACACCTGACGAAGCGGGATGAAAAAAAAAAAAAGAAAAGACATCACTTCTCTAATTGCACAACGGCATAATGAGAGGAATCTGGGACCGAGGACTTACCCTCCAGCACGATGACTGCGGTGTCTCGTATGATGCGGAATGTGGTGACGAGAACCAGAATGGAGAAGATGTAGGTACAGATGGGGTCCGCCAACTTGAACTCGGGCTGTGAAGACAGAAGGTTACATCTGATCAATGAGAATAGTGTTTTTTTTCTTCAGGCATATTTAGATAAATTACTCTAAATAATGATTGCATCGGTCATGCACGCGACGGCATGCTCAGTCACCCCGGTAGATTATTTCAAGAAATGATCATTCCAGACCAGTAGAGACCTGCAGGGAGGTCTAACGTACGTTAGGAGGTCATCCAGAAAGTTCACATTGGGTTCCCTCGACAAAAAGCTTGTTCGATTTTGGATAATTGCAGAAAATAAACTTGTTGATGAAGAAGTAAATTATTGGGGGGAGAATTTGTTGATCTGCACATTGAGAGTCTCTCAGGAACTCGGTGTTTGACCTTTCTTTGGAAACCTGTGACCTACACTAGTCCATCCTGTTTTTGCAGCTGGAATCCATTGTGTGCTTTTATTGATCATTTGTTGCCTTTCCTTCTGCCTGTCAAAACACGATTGGCTGGGTCACATTAAGGGAGGGTTACGGGTGTTTTCTTATGACATCTTTGTTTCCTACTGAAATTCCTTTTGTCCTGATTGGACAACAGAAACCTTTCTGAAGTGTATTAAAGCTTCCATTCTCCCCAAGAAGCTTGGTCAGATCTTCCTGCTCCTCTGAGGGAGAAGGAACAATCGGGCCCTTTTCAGCTGAATTAAGTCATTTGACTTCTTTCTGTACTTATGACTTGTGTTGATGGGTTCTGTATCCTTTATGATTTTTCTATATTCTAGTTAGTAATAAATACTTAATCACAAAGAGAGTTTAAGATACTTTCTCACAAGGGCTTCATCCACTAATTTCCACCACATAAATAAGCCAACATGAGGGAAGAAATACAATACTGTGTGAACACCACTTAATGAAGGCTGACTAGTGTTGGGCGTGATGACGTGTTGTTGTCTCATTTATCCACTTGTTGGCAGCGAGTAGGGGGTCGATTAACATATTTTAAGAAAAAAAACTTTAATATCTCATTAAATTGTGTTAGCCGCAGACCCTATTTCAGGCACCCCCTTAAAAAAAGAACTTTGACTTTAAGACAAAGACTAATTCTTGGACTTATTCTTGATTCAATCTTAAACAGACCACAATTAAACAAAAATACATCACTGGATAATCAATGAGGTCTTTGTTGGCAAAGTTTGCATCACCCAATATCTAAATGATCAGTTACAGTAGGTAATATTTGTGAACTTGACTGCAAATTGCTCTTTAATCCTCCCCGTTTCCATACAAAGAAAATCTAGCTAGTTTACTAACGACTAACACAAATGGGTTGAAGAGTCGCGCGTACCTTGAATCGGACAATGTAGGCGGCTATGAGCACCCCGACACTCTGGACGAGGTCCCCCAAAGCGTGGATGAAGGCAGCTCTCACAGCCAGGCTACCGTGCTGCTGGCCGGACCCGGCTGACTGTGAACTGGAGGCGGCTGCAGAGCCGTGAGAGTGGCCCTGTGAGTGGCCGTGTGAGTGGAGGTGACCGTTCTGGTTCAACAAGAAACCCATTCTGTGAGACGCAGGAAAAACAAGAAGGAGGTGTTGTTGCTTTTTTGACGCACTGAACGTCATTCTGACATTGCTCTCTGAGAAGCATCGACTTACTGCTACTAAGTGCATTTCGGTCGGCACTTTGGACTGGACTGTTACACTCACAGCGCCTAGCTGCACTCTGGTTCATTTGAAAAGCTTCAGAGTCTGTCTGTAAACACATTGATTCCTTTGGGTTTGCATACGTGTTTACTTACACAAGGTTGACTGCCACCCCGACAGCTGCGGTGATGAGCATGATGTCCCCATCTATGTCAAACTCCTGGTGCACCGTCCTCTGAATCGCCTCGTAGAGCAGCACAGCCGTCAGGATGTAGATGAGCACCACACTGAGGACCGCCGACACCACCTCTGGGTCAGGAAATCCAGTTGTAGATAGAAAGGACATTCATCTCAATACAGGACTGATTTCAACAGGATGACGAGGAGAATGTGCCTGATGGGATAAACACCACTGGCCAGAAATCTGTATTTAAAATATGTGCAGTCTATTGCTATAAATGATCTATGAAATCATCATTTCATACTTGTGTCATCGTAGAATACTATGATGAAAAAAAAACGTGAATAATGAGTCAGTCATCAACAAAAATAAAGAATAATAATTTTAAAATAATGATTTTTCTTCTCGTTGTCAACTGTGTTGCAGGTTGTCCAAATCGTAGCGAGACATGGACATTCATCCAAATTAATGAATTGCCATTCACGCATTAATAATAAAATTATATAGAAATTTTACCTTTTTCTACATTTAAACTGATTTAACTGCACTTATCTCCGTGACTGAGTGATGGCACTAATCTAGTGTTCAGTAAGAAATCAGGGAACGTCCTTACAAAGCAGAATCTTAAACTAAACACCAGTCAACTGGTTATACATTATCATATTGGTAATGTTACCATGAATTAACAGACTTAAAATTGGATCTAGAGTATCCGATCAACAATGTGATCGGGCTTGAACACTGCTGAACAGTCACTCTCTTTGTTGCATATGAGTAATCTGCATCAAAACCACCGGTATCGCGTTGTCGAGAGCAAAAGCGAAAGGGAGAGAAAAACGAGATGCACAAAGGGGAAGTGGAAAAGATTGCGGGCTCAGAGACTTACCGAGGCGATGCAGGCCGAAGGTGAATCGGCTCGTGGGGGGCTTGGTAGAGAGCCAGAGGGCCAGCAGAGAAAACAAAATTCCCACCACGTCCGTCAGCATGTGCACGGCGTCCGTCATAATGGCCAAGCTGTTCGACAAGTAGCCACCTGAGAGCAAGGCAAAGATGGTTGAGATTTGTGAGATTGTTGTGTTGAAAACACAGGTTTGGATGGAAGCTCATTTCTCTATTAGTTTTTTTAAATGGCCAGTATTGTACATTGCTATTTATGTTTGTGCCAAGATTTATTTTTGGTATAATAACCGTAAAACTGAAAATGAAGATACTAAGATTGGTAATATCAAAAACTCTATTAGACTAAGTATTTTATGAAGATTTCATGAAGGTTTCTCTAAACAGAAACTGGAGCGACTGTGATCTTGGTTCAGAGCTGAGAGATACAGGAAGTGGCTCTGATAATATGAACACAGGTACAGTCCCCTATTCAATCCTATAAATGCCCAGAAACAAAAAGTACAAAGCGTTTCATCTTATTTGCAGAAAAATATAAGAAAATCCCCTTTCGGTAGTTAGAGAGCTCCACAGAAAGGCAATGATTAAATTGTGATAACGTCTGAGGCAATAGTGTGTGATTGTATTTAGATAGAATGGCACGCAGTTTGAGATTGTAGTCTCAGGTTTACAGATGTCGGTCTCTTTAGATTCCTCATGAGAAGACAATAGAATGGAAGAGAATACAATGGGATTCGTGTTGCTCCACATACTAAAAAAGTAGATTTTATGACAATAGACTAATAGATTAAAAATGCAGCTTGTGTGAAATGTTTTAGATGGTTATGTGAGGCACACTTTTCAGGCTCAGAAGCCTACTTCTGCTATAAAACACTGCTGCAAACTCTGACTGTTAATAAGTGACAAGAACAGTTAATGTCTCTCCCACTTTGATGATGGTATTTTTAAGGCTTATCTGAACAATCTTGTCCACACGGCTCTGCGGCAGTTTGGTCATAAACTTCCCTGGTGATGAACTCCCTGGCTAATAAATTAATTAAGCAAGGCGGGTTTCTCTCTCTCTCTCTGAAGAACGCTTACCAACAATTTCGGCTGTCATGAAAAGGAAATACAGCAAAGCTGCAAAGACAAGCCTCCTCATCACCCTCTTGTGCTTGATCCTGTCCCTCTTCTTGGTGCAGTTGTCACAGGGGTCCATGTTTAACCCCGGGCTGCCCGGGCTGGTGGAGGAGTCCAGCAGGCAGTCGTCGTCGTCGTCGTCGGCGGCCACCGCCAGCGTGCTCACCGCCACCCCGTTGGACGAAGCCCCGGCAGAGTAGTCCGACATCTCCCCGGAGACCACGACCCTCAGCTTGTTGAATTTGGGCGCCTCGTCCTCCGCCAGCTCGTCGGAGAAGTCGAAGGGCGCCGTGTCGCTCAGGTGCCAGTCGTTCCGATCCCTCCGGAAGGTGGACCGCACCTTGCTGAAGAGGTTCCCACCTGACATGTTTGATAACTTGGCCTTTCAATAGGGGGGGGGGGGGGGGGTCTCCGTCTGAATGTTTGGTGCCCTTCGGGGTGATCATTCACATTTTGAGGAGGATGAAATATTGATTTTTTACCATCTTAGCACCCTGAGGAGAGAACAGAAATCGTTTCACGTCAACACAGCTGGGTAAATTTGAATCACAAGACTCCTCACGTGCGCTGATAAACTTTGAGTCCTAACAAAAAGGTGGCTGGGTTAAACAGTAGCGGGCTAACTTAGTTAGCTACTACAGGGTAAGGGTAAGTGTATGTTTGCGACACACAGACAGCTGTTGTAAGGAGGGCGTTTGTTAAGAGAAATGAGTCGAACTTACCGAATAGATGTTCTTGACGGTTGACAGTTGAGGTTTAACGTTACCTCCGCACTCGGGAGCAACAACACTAGCATGTTTGGTTGCACTCGCAGTCACATGATGACGCGGGAGTCACATGACGTTTTTTTTTCTTCTTTAGCTCAGACACAGAAAACTCATTTCCCGTTGTCTTTCCTGCTTCTGGTCAGAAGTACATCAACTCTTCGCATCTACAATAATAAACAGAGTCAAACGGGTAAGACGACATTGACTGAAGTGACATGTTTATTGATAATCTGGTTTACGATGTAAAGTCACACGTTATAGAAGCAGCTCAACAGACTAGCTAAAACACTTCCTCAACGGTCAGCTGGGTAAGCTGTCGCGATAAGCTTACGTTCATCTGATCATCTCCCCCCGATAGCTACTGTTTTATTTTGTTGGCGCCTCTCTGTCGGGTTATACAGGCAGTCTGGTTCAACAAGGCCGTCGCATATGGAGGTAGAGGAGATGGAAGATCAAGGACCTTCGCTCCAGAGGGAACCTCCACACAGTGAAGGTGTGTGTGCTTCACGTGCTTTCTGCTGTAACATGTGTCTGGCCTGAGTTAAACGGGACGCATGAACTTCTGTCTGGATTAGCTGACTGGTCCAACACCAGTTGGTGCCTGTCATGCGTGGGCTTCTGCATCCTCATTCACTAGTGACCGCTGCGTCTTAGCGTGGGGTCCAAGGAAGTGGCCTTGAGCATCACATTGAAATCTGCTTGCACAGCAGAATTGAGCTCAGTGCCGTCTGTAAACAGAGTTTATAAAAACACTTCACTTCCCAAACTTTTTTCTTTATCCTAATCATTATTAGGACAGAATTCTATCCTGAAAGCCCTGATATGTTTGACTTTGTACTAAATATTACAGTAAATGCAGCCTACTTGAAAACCAAACACACAGGTTTTTTTTTAAGGTAATTATTACTTAGTCTATCAAACTGTGAGTAAATAAGTATCCATGACTTTGCAGAGTCATGAATAAAATAGGCTAATCATCAATAACATAAAGTTTCGGAATCCGTCACAGGAGGTTGTTATTCTGAAGAACCTTTAAATTCCAAAGAGCTGCATTATCTGTAAAAACAGTCAATCTGGCGTAATTTCTTTGACAAACTCCCTCAAGCGGTTGGTTAGGTTATTACTGGATATCTTTATTATATATGTACTGTCCAGTGATTTATGTAGGCGGGAGATAAATGAAACATTCGATTGACCGTACAGTGGCCAACACTAAATCAATCAGCAGTCAGAATAAAAAAGGTGCAAGGCAGCCCATCTGAACACCCAAAAGGGACTCAGGGCTGCCCTGTCTCTTTTTGTATTAATTTATTATTTGCCCTCTGCTAAGTCAAGATTCATAGTTGTGCTTTTGTGTGATTGTTGTTGGAGAACCTCCGTTCCAGAGATATGTTTCTTTCTGCTGAAGTGCAGCACTGAACGCGTTGTACGAACTTTTTCCAGATTTCCAGCTGGCACCGCGGCAATTGTTGCGTCCGGAGAGCTCGGCGCCGGCAGAGAGCGTGTACGTGGATGAAAAGGCAGTGGACAAACTCACGGAGGGGTTGCTCTCTCATTACCTACCTGATCTGCACAACTCCAAACGAGCCCTCCAAGAGCTCACGTGAGTGTTTCAGGACACGCTGCAACTAACGGCTGTCCCAACCCGGGAAGCATCAGGAAACGGGTTAATACTGATGAAAGATAATAATAATAATAAGGTGTTCACTCATATTAGTTGATTCGATGAGCAGATCTTCAGCTCAAGGAACGAAAACCGGCTGTATGACAAAATATTCTTTCATTGTCTGAGTTATGTTTGTTTAAATAGTTTACACACTTTGACTTTGGAGGGGGAAAAAAGTTGCTTGATGTCTCCTTACTTCCGTGTCAACCAGACAAAATCAGCTGATCTTGTTAGACACACTGGACCAAGAGGTCACCAAGTTCAGAGACTGTAATGCCCTACTGGACCTCAATTCACTGGTATGTTCGGGCCGATTCATAATCTCATCTCATTTTCCCCCTCGGCAGCCCATGGGAGCGCTTTCTAAACCCAGCTTGTTGTCTTCAGTTTACAGAGGCGAAGGTCTATCACAACAAACTGGTGAACATAAGGAAAGAGATGATTATGCTCCACGAAAAAACCACTAAACTAAAGGTACCTCGGTCAGACAAAGAAGCAACATTTGGTGGATGAGTTGCAAACCAAACCGTTAACCCCCCCCCCGGTGTGAATGTCTGTTTTGGTCGACTCTCAGAAAAGAGCTTTGAAGGTGCAGCAGCAGAAGCAGAAGGAGGCGCTGGAGAAGGAGCAGCAGCGTGAGAAGGAGCTGGAGAGAGAAAGGCAGCTCATCGCCAAACCTGCGAAAAGACCTTAAGATCCCCGATTACGTCGGCTGTACAAACGCACTGGTGCTCCTGCATGCCCTCGGCTATTTATTAAATATCAAATGTACGTCAACAGCAAAATTAACTTTAGCAATGTGGTTTTCTTTGGCTAATTTTTGGCTTATTTTAAGAACCAGGCAGCTTCAGTTTAGTCTCGTTTTTGTAATTTATTAAAATCCACTTGAAACAGGATTCTATCACTTAATCCATCCCGCTGAGTATTACTAAGGAGACGTGCTCTCCTAATGCCTCATTGACGATCAAAAAGGTTTTATTTTAATGGAATTTTTGGGGGGGGAATTGTTAGGACTCGACTCGCGTCGCCCTGTTTGCCACCGACTTAAAAAAAAAAAAAAGATGATATGAAGTTGTTAAAATGGAACATTTGTTCCGCCTTTGCTTCCAACCATTTAACTTTTGGGATGCGAGTTGTTTGGTTTCTGGACGTGTAAAATGACACATCCATCTTTTGTACATAGAGCTAACAAGATTATTTCTGTGTGAAGGTGTTAAACTCTCTTTGCTAAGCGAAGGGGATTGGAAAAAAAAGCAATTCAAACTAATGAGAGTAGAGTAATATGCTTTATGACTGACAGTATATGGGATTTTTAGTTAATGGGCCATTTACTGGCGGGATTCTGGCAGGTTACTTTTGCGTCGGACATTGCCAAAATCACCACAAACCAAAGACTCGGACTAAATCATCACATGCTGGGGACTTCCCGTCATCGAGACACAAACTCCCACTTTTCCCTGCGAGTTGGAACAAATGACTCGGAGACACTTTTTAAGGCCGTCGGACAATGACGAGGATGAGAATCAATGGGTTTGCTGTTTTTGTTTTGTTTTAAAGACACAGTGTTAATATGTCATTCCTGTTCGTGTTGAATGTTATGTAACAGAAACGTTTGAAATGATCTGCACTAAGTCTAACTGCAGCAATCGTGGCCCGTCGTCATAAGCGCCATTTGTAAATCTGCTAAGAAGACTTTTCAAGAGGGTCTTAAGCACTACTTTGCTGTGTGTACAATTAATAGTAAAGGCAACGCAAACTTTTTTGTTTGTTGTAAAGTGACTTTTGTGTGTGTTTTTTTTTTCTCCATTTCCTGTGAGGACGAGTACCTGCTGTCGGCCTATTTGTCACAGACGCCGTCATGTTTATTAAACCAAAGTGTGTTGACAATCCTCTCGCATACCATTAGGCTATTTTAGCACACGGTATGTCAAATACAGCCTGGAGGTGTACAAACCAGCTGGCTTGTTTGTGCAGCAGATCTATGAGCAAAGGGGTCAAAGTTCAAGGTGTTTGTGTGTTTTTCCCAAATGAGTGCGTACTGCGTGCGGCAGCACCTGGCGAAGGATAGCCGCAGTGTGTTGTAACGTACATGTTTGTAGTTTGTGCACATTACGTCATGGGATGGCGTGAACTGTGTTAAGCGTCTCAGTCCAACAGGTGTCAGCAGAGAACGCTGTTCACTGCCAGTCGGTCCCAAAGTCGGCCCTCAGCTTTCACTCAAGTTGGTAAACACAAGACCAACATTGTCATCCAGCGGTGTCTCTCTTTTTCTCCGCCATCTGCCCCATCGTAGCCACACAAACAGGCGTCTGTCAACAGGTTACATTCCTCTCTTTCCCAACACATGATTTGGGGTTTTGTGTGTATTTTCTTCTTTAAACGCAGTGGTTCTATATTATGAATGCCTTATGCACAAACACTGCTGTTGTTTTTTTTAAAACCGGGTCAGTAGTGTGCAGAGTAAAAGGATAAAGGTGTTGCTTGTGTCTGACGTGTATAACAGTTAGTCAGCGGCTTAATGGAGATGAAGATGTTACCACGGAACTTAAAGCTTTTTGTGTATTTAATTTACCAGCAACTAGTGTTGAATAAGCAGAATTCCTTTTGTCAGGTCATTTGTATCAAACACAAAATCTGCCCATGAAGAAGTGATATTAATCATTCTAAGTGTTCTCCTACCGGCTCGCAAAGAGAGAAGTGAGCGGTTCACCATCTCAGATGCGATATGCAACCTCACCACTAGGTGTCCCAAAGTCCTGAAACATTACTGCAACAGACCACAACATGGAGTGTTTTGAGTCTTCTCACTTTGTGACATCATACATTCATAACTGGTGTAGTGTAATTAAATGGGGGGGCTCTGTCATTCCAGAAGAAGGGGGCGTACGAAGGTATGCGGCGCAAAGCAGCAGTGGTTTCCGAGGCTGGCCTCTACTCCGCAAGTATTTGGTTTTAACTTGCGGCTGTTTTTAGAAACTTTGGCCGTCAGGGAAAACACCCCCCCCCCCCCCCCCCCCCCCCCACACCTGCCCTCCATTTACCAAAACCGCAAGCGGGTCACAGACAGGGAGCAGCAGCAGATGAAGATGATGATGATGTTGTAAAGCGGACGGCCTTCCTGTCTGAGTAAACAGGGATCCAGACGGGTGAGGAGTGGAAGGCTGTGGTCTTCATAGCACCGGGCCTCACACAGGTCCACCAAGACAGGATGTAGTCCTCGAGGGGGGGCACGCTGCAGCGTGGTTTTACCAGTCGGTTGTCGTGGTAGTGGACTATTCATGCACACACACACAAGGGAAGGCTTCTGGAAAACAAATGTCTTGGTGGTGTTTCTGGCCAAAGTGACAATAAATGAGGTTACTTTCCTGCCTTGAGCAGGTCTCATATAACTGCATACGTGGGTCCGGGTAAGTGGGCATTACATTAGTAATTAGGTTTTGTCTGTGACTCAACAGATGGTGCACGGGAGATACGTGCACATGCGTGGACAGTGTAAGCACCACATCTTTTCAAAACAATAATTTTACATGCATTTAGCTGTGATAGGAAGTAACTATATATATTGACCCAAGTACAGTTTTAAAAACTCATAGATAGTATTGAAAATACAGCTTAATTTAACATTAAGCCAATTTTAAGTTTTTAAAAAGTAAAAATAAAACCTGCTGTATTAATATGTTGTTCTTGATTAGATAATAATTCTCATTAGAACTCATTATAAAAGGTTCCATCTTAAATAGCATATTATATTTTGGAGTTTTTCACATGCTTTTCAATGTCCATAGGCATTTAAAAGTTGCTCAGTTGTATAACAATATTTCACTCTGAAATGTGGCTCTGTACTATAATGTGAGAGAACGAAAGTGTGTTTGTTGATTCATTGATTTCCACAAAACAAAATGTTAAAACGTTCGAAACAAAGTAAACCTTCAAGCATTTATGTCAGATAATATGTGGCGTGCTGCATATTCAAACACATTTTTAATCAAATCAAACTAGATATAGCCAAACACCTGCAGCTTCCACAGCTGCTGGAGTTTTAAGTCACCTTTGATAAATAAACAGCCGAGTAGTCATAATCCAACGAAAGGTATAAACACAAAGCTGCATACGTAACTGTATTTCAGTAAAAACCCATCACTGGATATTTCTAAATTAAAGTAAAGGATCCAAGTAGTTCTTCCACCGCCTCTGTGCGTGTGTACAATCGAAGTGGGAAACGCCCTGCGTGGTTTACAGAGGCTCTCGTTGCGTCTGCACTGCGGTCGGACCCGTTCCACTCGGCGAGCCGCAGTGGGTGAAACATTCCCACAGGAGCTCAGCTCCACACAACATACACAATCGTCACTGGAGTCTCTCTGGCCCCCACGTGTGGTTTCTGTGGGCTCCTTGTAGACTGAAGTAAAACAACTCGTAGGCTGAAGCGGAGGCCTCGAAGGTCGCTGTGGAGGGAAAGGATGATTCGATTAAAAGAATGCGCCCTGTCCAGCAGGACGTTTTTTGTTGTTGTTAGAGGACGCGTTGCCCGAGCTGTGAGCCAGACAGAGAGGCCACAGGCTCAGGGCCGCCTCTCCCGCCGGGCCGGGCCCAGTCTGACCTGTGTGGGGTGCAGATAATCCACAACCATAACTGTCTGCGGTGAGAGGTCCAAAGGGAGCATTTAGGGTTGTTTATATGGCCTGTTTTGAGTCCACCACAGCGGACTGTTATTTTGGACGCGTCGAGTTAGAGGGAGCCGGAGCAGACACTCAGACACACACACACACACACACACAGTGAGAGCCAGTAGTTGTTGGAGTCCAGAGGGTGTCAATGCAAGGGTGACCTTTACCCCCCCGGTGTCATGCAGTCACCCAGTGTTGCATCAGGGGACAACGTCTCCATGGTAACCTCGTTTCCATAAGCTGCAAGCCCCTTCGTTGAGAAGGTGTTGCTCATAGTTTCGTGCGGACCCCGGTTCTGACTCCTGGCTCATGGCTCTGCTGACACCTGCTACTGCCATCATCATTACTTTAAATATGATTCATATTACTGTCATCAAAAACCAACATCTTTCTGCTCTCCCTCCCCACAGAAGCCTCTGTGGATGGTGGTTCGATCTGATGGAGGTTGTCCCTGCAGTGGTCCTGCCGTACACCTCTTCTGCTACTTGCAATTACTTGTATCATTTCAGTTAGAGAAATTGAATGTATTGTACATCTTTTACATTGTTGATTCTGTACACATGACATCCATTGCAGTCTGTCCATCCCGGGAGAGGGATCCCTCCTCTGACGTTCTCCCTAAGGTTTCTTCCCTTTTTTCCCCATTGAAGGGTTTTTTTCATATTTTGGGGAGTTTTTCCTGTGCCGATGTGAGGGTTTCGGGACAGAGGATGTTGCATGTGTACAGACTGTAAAGCCCTCTGAGGCAAATTTGTAATTTGCGATTTTGGGCTATACAAAATAAAATGAATTGAATTGAATTGAATTGAATTAACGCGTTGAGACCTTCGTGGTAAGACAAGGTGAAGTACGGGGGGGGGGTGAAGTGTTTATGCGACTAAAGTAGAACAGAAGCAGCCATTATGTTTCTTCCAATGGAGGCCAAGCCAGCAGTTAGTCAAAGTTACATGACGCCTTATCTCTCACCTTGGCATCTGACCAGTTTCATATTGAGTAAATTAAGTCTCAAAAGGATTTCTGCTGTAGTTGTAAAGAATATTATTGAGTTACTGTTGATATTTTTGGGGCACACAAAGACGTCAGCTCGCACAATACCCACTTTTGCACACTCACAAAGACGGATCTGTGGCTTTACAAAAATGAACACAGGGTGAAACTTTTGAAAACGTTGAAGAAAAAAAAAACATTGTGTTGTGAAACAAATGGGATAAAGTATTTCAGTGTTTGTCCTGCTAGAAACCGAAAGTAGGCTGCAGTAAATTCCCAAGATGGCCGGGAATATAACAATATATTCCACTCACTTCCCTCGAGATACACTTGAATGCAGCGCTGGTCTGAAGTATCCAAACTCAATCCCTAAAACTCGTCAAAAAAGACATAAACTCGTCCCATCTGTAAGCGATTAGATACATATTGTATGAAGCCTTTGGGGCAGATGTGCACGGTCACTAAGTATGTTGTGATGTACCAGAGAATTGGGTGGGGTGCATTCTGGAAGGTCATCTGAAACGCATGATTAGGACAATGACAACTCAATTATGAAGTAAATAAAAAGTGCTTATATAACATGCCCTTTAAGACATTGAGATGTTTGTATGTGTGTCCATGCCGTTGCCGCAGAGACACTGATGTGTCAAAAAACCTGTCTGGAAGAATATAAACCCCATATGAACGGCTTTATGCTCGTAATAACACATGCTCCTTTTGTCAGACCTCCATTTGTCCAGCACAACGTTAGGACAAAATAAAAGTTCTTTTGAAAAACAAGTTGACAACTTTATAAAAACGATTTCGCACATCTTTGGTTAAAATCTCTTTACGCAGACATTAAAGTGTCTTCACCCCCATTCATTGTGGAAATGGCATCACACCATAGGAATATACTTGGTATATTGTTGGATAACATGTCTTCACATACTAAACGGTTCTTCAAAAGACTTCAGGCTGATTTAGTGTCAAACAAAATGTATTACTGTAAGGTCATAATGTACATTGGCAAAGTCACCCACGCAGAAATGTGTAAAATCAAGGATACAAGTAGTTATTTACCACGTCGGTATGGTCATGCGGTGACAACAAAGTAAGGTACAGTCTTCTAAAGAAATAGCCCAGGTGCATTATCTAGATACGGTGTGTACTCTAGCCCCGACGTCATGAGGTTAAGTTAGGCCTCGTTATTCCACTTATCAGCCAAACCAACTGTGGCCTGCGCAAAAGATAAGAAAAAGTGCTTTGCTCACTGAGCAACTTGAAATTGAGAATGTTCCTTTAGAAACTTGACATGTTCCAAGACTCACAACTTTTCACCTTCAAAGAACCCATTAAAATAATCACCACAGCACACAGTTGGCAGGACAACTATTTATTGACAGATTGACATTTCAACTCGTTCGAGTGTTTGCTATAACAAAAGCAATAAATATAGTTGATATAAACAAGCCAGCATTTGATACCATCAGTTTGTTTTTTTTTAAATCGTGGCAGTCAGCTGGATGAGCTGCC
This sequence comes from Pungitius pungitius, assembly GCF_949316345.1. Lineage (NCBI taxonomy): Eukaryota > Metazoa > Chordata > Actinopteri > Perciformes > Gasterosteidae > Pungitius > Pungitius pungitius. The sequence goes on from NC_084903.1 coordinate 20,844,754, forward strand.
AGGTAGAAACTTGAGGCAAGGCGGTGTCCTGCTTGCAGGCCGAGTACGTCCTCCTTTGAGCTGCAACACAAGCGGAAATAAGTAAATTGAGAAGCTTGAATTTGGACACAAACGTGTTAAAGATTATTTTTTTTTACCTTTGTTAAAAAGACTGCATGTTGTTCAGGATGTCGCCGTAGACAAAGTTGAACAGCTGTTCCTTTGACTTGGTTCCATCAAGCTGCACTGCAACAACAAACGCATATTTAAAAATCAATAAGAAATTCAGTGAAACAAAATTAAAGGAATAATCCAAAAATGCACCAACTTACAGACGTCGACATCTGATGACTCCATGATGTTCTTGTGTTTCAAATACATGGGCCAGACGTGGCCCTCGAACAGGCCGGGGGGGTCTGGCACAGAGTAGTTCCTTGAGCTACAGAGACAGACACGAATTAGAGAACGGTAATAAAAAAAATAAACTATAAAATAAATTTAAAAAAGCAGACTAGACTATAAACACCAGTAAAGAACAGCGTCTGAACATTGCGGCACTTACCACCTCCTCTTTTTGCATTCTTCGTACGGGATGGAAATAAAGTAACGTTGGTTGAGCACGTCGATCAAAGGTCTGCGAGGGGGGAGAGAGAAAGAAATGAACGTCAGGGTTGCTTGTCCCATTTCTTTTACGGCGAGAAACACCTGACAGCGTGCGTAAAAAGGGAACAGGTCCTTACCCGTAGGTGTAAAGCAGAAAGCCCTCAACAATAAGGATGTGAGTCTCCTCGTCCCCACTGTCAGACTTCGGGACAATCTCAGCATCCAGGGTGTTATTGACGCCATGAGACTTCTCAAACTTCACCGGGTTGTCCAACCATGCATTGATGGTACACATCATGGCGTCCATGTCCAGGGCAGAAATGACTGAAAAGGCGGGTAGAAAGGATAGCGGTGAAGCGCGTAGAAAATAGCACAAACAAAAAAAAGTCAGCGTTTAACTTTGTCCATAGGGCATGCAGATGAGAACTGTAACAAAGCGTTACAGCAGCAGACATACAAGACAAAACACACACCCTCACAAGTCAGTTCATAAGAACCCGGGCTTACCATCGTACTGCTTAAAGCCATCTTCACCAACTTCAATCTGATCTTGGGGCTGAAAGATACATTGATAAGATGCACCCAGGTACATTCCACTAGAGCTAAACTCTGCTACACGGGAAGCTCTGAAAGTGCTTTAACGTTGCATTCAGCAGCACCAACTTGTTACTTAGAGCAATCCCTTTGGTTAACTGCATCCCACAAGGCAAACAGATGTGTGCAGGGAGGCTCACCTTGAAGAAGTCATCCTGGTGCACAACACAACAGTTGGGCAGGTTCTTGATCAGCCTGTTCGTGAGGGTGGTTTTCCCTCCGTTGGTTACGCTGAACGGAGCAAAGAAATAAAAAAGAAATGCAATGAATGGCGCGACGATGGGACACAAATCTAATAAAACGACGGGTTAATGATAACATTAAATATAGAATATGTCACAGGCGTTGCCACATTGAAGTGCAGCTTTGGACTGAATTAAATGGTGCAGGTTACACATTCAAAATATGGGATTGCACATTAAATCGAATACATTTTTGCAGATTTTCACAATAAAAAAACAAAGCAATTTAACAGCCGTTTGGAGCATGTAAACACCACTTTCAGTAGTTGTAGTGTCGATGAGCATGATGTCCACATGAAGAAAAAAAAATGGTTTAACGTTAAATGAAAAAAAAGGGCAGGTGTAAATTAATATTTTACATTTCAAGTTGCGTTAGCATTAGCTTTATTTACCGACAGACGATGCTGGGACGGATTGTCGTTAAGAGGGGGAGATATTTGGTCACAGAACATTACTATAAGAAAAAGAAAGCCACAGCCTGGCGGGTGTCATGAGCGCCCTCTCCACGTGGGCCGGGCTAGCAGCAGTCTCCGTTAGCCTTGCTAGCTTAGCATAGCTTAGCTTAGCAGGTCATTCATAGCAGGGACTCACCCGCCGATGCCGATGATGTACTTCATGATTTCAGATGGTCAAAGAGGTGGGCACGAGAAGTGTGTTGAGAGTCCAAAAAACGTCAATAAAAACCGGTTCAAGAATACGATGATCAGACGGGAAGAAAGCTTAAAAAGAGAAGGTTACAGGAAACGTCAACTACTTAATTCCTCCATGGCACTTAAATTAAGTGAGTAAGGCGAGAGCAGAGACGAGGTGTCGCTGGGACGCGGTCTTCCGCCGAGAGAGGGCCGGTGGCTTATTGCAGCTTGTACACATGCCGAGGAGAGCCGAGCTGATTGGACATTTAAACACTTCGGAAAACAGACGGAAAACCCCGACAGCCAATCAGGAGCGAGTGTTACCGCAGAGCCATCCCACTTCCTGTCAGCTTCACACCTCCTAACCACAACCCGGTGGTGTGATCTCACTTTTCGTTTAGGGGCAAATATTAAAATACCATGACATCCCACATAGGTAAAAATACTACAGTGTAGACAGTTTAGGAAAAACACATATGATGTTATTGGATTATAATTATTGATGGGTTATTTTGGTCGGCCCTGTATTGTTGTAGCTAGAAAATGTGGTGTTCTTTTTTATTAGTCTATCTATATACTGCTGGTTGTTTTTATCTATAATAAAAGATTTTAAAAAAAAAAGGAATTTCTGTATCAATCCTCTGCATAAGTGACTAAAGCGGTCAAATAAATGTGCCTCCAAAATGTAGTTGTGTAGAACAATAAGTGGAAATACGGAAGTAAAGTATAAATATCCCTAAATTGTACTTTCAGTAACTCCTATAACACATATAAAATAAACTATCTTTACTTTTGGTCCTCTATTTTGTATTCCTTCACCACTGAATCTCAGACACAGACTAAAGGAAAATATCTAACGACACACTGACATTTCTGCGGTGTTTATGTCCCCAGCCTCCAGCCGACGTCTCTCTGTTTTGTTTTGAAACTTCCCAGAAAATTCTATGACACAGTTTCCTGAGGTTGCACCAACATATTACTTATTTTGGGGTTTACACCCTTGAGACAGGGGGAAGTTATCAAGAGAAGTTGAATTTCTCACAGTTTGTAATATTTCTATTCTTAGTTTGACTCTGCTTCATTCTACCAACTTTGTAGGAGATTTTCTTTTCTTGATTTCTTGATGTTTACAACAATTTAGTGAACACAGATTTTATGTTAATGGATCAGAACTGAAATTGTGCTGTTAGGAATTCACTTTTAAAATAATGAATAAATAGGCTGATTTCAGCTCGGTTCACAAGCCCGATGAGCAAGTCCCACTTTCCAGCCTTCTCATCTGATTTGATATAATGCAATTTCACCTCTAAACTGTGACTGAGCGATCATGGTTCTGGATGCGTCACACATTAGGCCCAAATCGCCATTATCTTATGATTATCCTAAGATCCTTTAGCAATGTTTCAGTTTACTTGGAAACTCTGGAGCTGAACAGATTTAACGTCATGTTCTATACGTCGGTAAAAGTACTGCAGGATCACAGAGATTAAAGAAATAGTCTGGCAACTCTGAATTATTAACAAAAATGAACACATAAAAGTAAAAGCATCAGTGTTCGAAGCTCAAGCAGTGGTGGAGTACTGAACATTTTGATTATTAAATAGATTTTTTAATCTAGAATAGTTTTTCTTAATCTATAACATCTGAAAACTATATCACCAGATATTGCGTTAATTCTCTCTGAAATATTGTGACCAATCCTAAACATTGGATTCAGCAGTCCTGTATTTTCTCACCTTCTTTTCTTCACTTTTGCTAAATTCAGTGGAATTTTAACACATCATAGCTATTCAACGATGATGTGTTCTTTCCCATCATAAAGCTTTTTTTTTTTAGTGAGTGAGTTCTTCATCACTGTGTCCACTCCCACAAATACCGCTTTCGGTCTCAGGTGTGGAGGTCAGGGCAGGACTTTCCTTGAATCTGATTCGCTGTGGCTTCATTGTCTATTTCTCGATGCTTCTCCTCAGCACGTGATGCAGATTTCAAGCCTTCCTGTACGGTGACTTTGTGTCATACATCCAAATGCTCCATTCAGTGGAGATTCTGCTGTGACTGGTAGTGTTTTCCTGGCATCCGCTGCACGGTAAATATTGCCCTGTCCCACTGACGAATGTCTCACAAAGCTGAGAGATACTGCGAGGTGCGTGAACTGACTCCCCCTCCCCTGTTCAGCTGTCACATTTCACCCTCAGTACCTCTCAGCGGTCATATTTGTGTCATCCTTCATTCTTCTCATGTAATCTCATTGTGTTCCATGAATGCCATATTGCTGTTAGAGGCCTAGTCCACAGCAGGAAGTGATGGACTGTGATACTTCTATTGTACTGTTATACAGATACTTATCAGTGGTGATGTAGAAGAAAAAAACATCCAGACAAAGTGGGAACTCTTTCAGTCTTAACTCTTTTTTTGTCATCCACATTAACAAAGATGAGCATGTGAGTGAGGAGACGAGTGGTTACACAATAATAATGTGAACTCTCTGTAAATAACAATGATACGTTTGATGCACACAAACATAATACACACCTGTACAAAGAAGAAACTTCAACGCACACATTACATTTTGTGATTGTGATGGCTTTGGATTTATTATGTCTGTAACTTCAGTTCCGTTTTTTTGTATCATAAGTTGCATGTGATAGGGTGTAGGTTACCATCAACAGCCAGAATGTGACGTCATTAGGCACCAAAGGATTGGTTCTTCATTTCATTCATTTGCTCTTCACGGGATTTCCTTTTAAAAAAAAAAAAAGTATTTTCTGCAAAAATCCAAGAGGCATTCTTCAGCTGGTGGAAAATGTTCTAGGGAAATCCAATTCATTTCAGCAAACATCCCGGAATGATTTAATCCAAAACGGTAACGGTAACAAAAACGCAATACTAATTTGAAGTTCAATATTAAAAGTGTATTGCAAAACAAAAAATATTTGTAAATAAAAGTTTAACAAACGTATTTGTGTCACACTCACAAGATATTCCGTATTTATCTATCTTGAAAGAGCGCCACCAGCTCAATGGCACGCCGCTGTGGCTGAAAGCGGTACTGCATCTGATCTACGTTTAACTAATGGCTTGTATTTCCTGGTAACAAAACACATGGAAGCTACATCTACTTGTGACCCGACTGTACAAAGATCCAGCAAAAAATGAGTTTCTTTTCTTCATTTTTATTACTTATTGAGGCTTCAGAATGAAAAATGATTCAGTACATCAAAAGAAATGAAGAGAGAAAAGTCTGAAAAGTTAAATATATTTTTGTTTCTCATACAAATAAAATCCTTTTTTATTGTGGCTTTCTTCTTCTATGAAACACCTCAAGACCCCTCAGATCTTTCTTGGTATTCTATGATTGGTGACATGTTTAAAGAAACCTGTGCCAACTTTACACCTCTGGCCCCACGGCTAAGGTGGACCTTTTCAATGGTCACCTGACTTGTAGCAGTAGACCCCGTGCCTGTGCTGAGGAGGCGGGAAGCCAAAGCTGTGCACCCCGGGCTCAGGGGGGCCACAGTTTCTTCGTGGGCTGCTGATGGGGTACCGAACGCTTCCGTCGGCCAGCCAGCCGGCGTCACAGTGGTCCAACCCGCTCAGTTTCCAGGCGGCGTAGAGCTGCCCCACTTTGGCGAGCTGCGCTCCGTCCTCCTGACACGCCTGCTGAGCGTCAGTCAGGTTCATCTTGTGGGAGGACTGGAGATAGTAGACTTTCCCTTTTGAAGGAAACACAAGGAAAAACTCTTAATTGTTATTATTGAAACTTGTGTTTTTCCTGCCAAGCCAGATTGTTCTGTGGAAGAAAAATAACTTGTGACGTTGTCGTCCTCACCTCGGAGTGAAGAGGAGAAGCAGAAGACATCGAAACGATGAAGGTGCAGGTGCCGTCTGCCGTAGCTCCGCACGCCCGGGGCGAGGCCCTGCCCGCCGCAGGGCGCCCTGGGCCGGGTGATTGGGTACTGCACCGTCCCGTCGGCCAGCCAGCCGGCGTTGCACCAGTTCAGGCCTTCCTTCCAGGACCGGAGGAGCTGTGGGAAGGTGGCCAGCGTGGAGTCCTGCTCCTCACAGGCCTGCCGGGCCCCGAGGAAGCTGAGGTGGTAGTGACCACCAGGGTGCTGGTAGGGAAACACCACCCCTGAGCGGAGAGGGAATTGATTGGACGCTGTCACTCAAAGTGTGTGGGCCTTTAAAGGTGACTCGCTGACTATTATCAGAAGGCTAATATTGCCAGACACGATTCCATTTCTTTGTTTCAAAAGAAGGAAACGAATGAATCAAGTGAAAATAATCGTGAGGGAGCAACCCCATTTAATTACAAACTAAAGCTCTATTTGCAAAGTGGGTGTTTGAATAGAACTAAAAGCTCGCTATTCATGGAGGTGATGGTATGGACGCGTCGCACCTCGTAACTCCAGATAAACGGAGGTGCTCTTGTCCTCCAGCCCGTCCACCACCTCGCAGCGGTAACTTCCCGTGTTGTTCAACAGGAGGTCAGTCATCAGGAGCGCTGCGTCTCCCGGGAAACCCCGTCTGAGCTGCACGCGGCCCCTGACCAACGGACACACCGGGGGGGGGGTTAAAAACACAACGTTGTGGAATGCAAATTCAATCGTGAATTCATCGATTTCTACATTTTGACCACCTGAAGGCCCCAAAACCGCGACTGCAGGAGCCGACGGCGACCAGCACGTCTCTCTCGCGTCCCCCGTCAGCAGCAGGCCGCCAGGACCACTTGACCCGAATCCCCCGGGGAGAGCTCACCTCGGGCTCGTGCCAAAACCTGCAGGGCACGGTGGCGTTACCCCCCCTGACCGAAAACACCGTCGGCTGAGCAGAATCCACCTGGAGCTTCACGGCGCTGAAAGGAACTGGAGGGAAACGGTGGCGTGAGATCCACGGGATGTGACACAAACACACGGTGCCGAGCTACACTCATCCTGTGCGTACTCGCTTTGTGTCCATGGAGGTAGTCGTGGTAGAAGAAGCTGTTTGGGATTGCGGGGGCAGCCGGCGAGAGAACCAGCTGAACCCCCAACAACAGCGCAGCTTGGAGGCCGAAGGTCATCCTCGGGGGGGGGTGGAATTTGATCGGCTACGTTGGGCCTAAAGTCACAAGTGGAGTAATTACTCTTGTGTGACTGAATTATTTTTGCACAATATTGTGTATTTGTAGCTTTGGATGTGGTGACCGGACAGTGTCAGTAGAGGTCAGCATGACACCATGTTACTCAGCGATGTATATTCGTTTGCTTTTTAATGGAACTCTAATCTCGCCACTACAACTTTAAGCATTATATGTTGGTTCAAATGTTTTTTTATGCATTCTGTCCTCACAAAAACGCTGAAAGAAAGAAATGTTTATTGTTTGCAGAATAGTTTTCATCTTTGCAGGTAGTTTGGACCCATTTGTGTTATTGTCATTTATTGCAACACCTGTGACATTGTCTGATGTAAGATAACTGACTGCCAGTTATGAACAAAACTGAAAAAGTCCAAGTAAAAAAAGTTTGATTATAAAATCGTAAAGCAAATTTCAGAAGCTTGTTTGACCAACCTTTGCTACAACATTTTGCATCGCAAAGGTTTGCAGAACATATTTGTTAAATCAATCAACACAGCAAGTGGTTGATTCATCTCACTTACCGTAACACGCGTGGTTTAAATCCTTGCCGAAAGAAAAGCTTTGATGTCGAGGAGCAAAAGTCAGAAGAAGTCTGCAGGTCACGAATCGTTTTTTTGTCCTGAAGAGGAAAGCAGGATTCTGATCAAACAACAAAAAGCGTCAATTTAGGGTTCCTCGTGTCAGGTGCATCTACAGTCAGGTAGTACTCCGTGTGATCCAGGGTTTGGCTGCAGAGTAGAAAAGCTGTTATGCTGAACTTCCCCGATTCAGCTGTGTGGAATGGAAACACCTGGAGGGGTGGGTGCTGAGGGGGGATGGGGGGGGGGGGGGGGGGGTCTGTAGCGCGCGGAGGGAGCGCAACGAGGTCCCCAGTACTTCAAATTAACAGCCTTCATTTGTTTGGCATTTTCACACCATATTCTGCCAAACTACACAACACATTTTACCCCCAAAAATCTGCCCCGACTCCCCCCCCCAAAAAAACATCTAAATCTCAAACATGCTACCAAACCATTCCTTTTTAGAAACCTAAGGCCGTTTAAATGCACCAGGAGAATTAGCAGACTATTTTACTCTTAACAAATCAAACAAAGTGCCATCCATGCGCTTTAAACTCATGTTGTACAGCTGTTTGTGGAGGAATATCTTGGCAGAAAACTGCCCCAAACTCCAAGAAAGCAGATGTCTGCTGCAGTGGCTCCCGACGTGACTCCTGTTTTCTTTCTCCTGGCGGCGCTGCAATCTTTTACAGGGAACCTGCTATGTTGTGCAAAGCACAACACAAGACATGGACATGTATTAGGTTTGGACACGCAGAGTGAGGACAGATGTGTCAGAGATGCTGCGTCCTCCACCGTATTCGTTTCATAGAGATGAAAGCTGTTGCCAGGGGCCCAACATACCAGGGTTGTGAGTTTTACAAGGGGATGAAGGCCTTACAGGGTGTAATTACTCTTGTAAACAGTCGGCCCGAAGGGCCCCGCAGTCCGTCCTGGACAAACATCTCAACACATCTTACTGGTCACAACAGTATGTGAATTGGAAGTTTATTTCTGTCCCGAGAGCATCAAAATGAATACAAAGTCGTGCTTGACCTTCCTCTGCAGGTTTCAATGAGCAGCGATATGTGACTCTTTATCTCTAAAGATCAGCTTTCTTAATAGAAGCTTATACTGCAACGTGACAGGTATGGTGGCTCTTGAAACGGTAAAAAACGATACCTTTTTTAAACATTTTTAATAAATGATCTTAGTACAATACCAACAATGAATAACATTAATAAAAAAAAATGTAAAACAAGGTTTATTTTCAACACATCTTTCTACATATTTCATTTCTGTTGTAAAAAGGATTCAGACTCAATGAAACTATTTGTGAGAATGAAGTGGAAAAAACTGCTGAAATGTATGCAGTTCAAATTTGAAAGATGTCATTTTTCTAGTGTTTGACACTTCGTCCAGGATTGTCTGAACGTTTAAATATTATTGCACAGGTCCTCCGTCATGTGTGCTTAAACAGCAATGAGGTCCTTTTTAATCTCTCCTCCGCAGACTGTTAATCAACAAAAAATGGGTGGGTTGCCAACTGTTTAAAGCAATTTTGCTTCGAGTGAGAACTGGAAGAGGACGTCCATCGACTCACGAGTAACTAATATGAACCAAGACCACATTTACTTTTTACCCAAAGTTATTCAAATTCAAGTTACGGTATTCTCCCCGTGAGCAACGTCATTAACACGACCACTACAGTTAGAAAGTGCTACAAGTGTCACAGTCCCAGCAGGAGCTCTCTTCTCCCTCTGCCGTGGTCCGAGGAGACGGAGCCGCCCGATTGGGACCGAGCGGCGCCGGGTCGAAAAACCCTGACAGCCGGGTTTCTAGTCGTCGCAGCCCAGCAGTTCCATGCGCAGAGTGACGCGCTCGTGCCACTCCCAGGGCACCACGCGGACGTACCGGGCGTAGAACGGCGGCTCGAAGAGATTCTTCTTGTGGGTGTTGTTGTCCACGTTGCCTTGGAAAAGCTGCAAATAAAAGGTTGAGGTGAAATAAGTATACTATTTAGCAGAAGTTATTGCACGCAAAGCGTATTTCTATGCAAGTGTGTTTCTCTCGCGACGTCCTGCAATGTGCACGTTGGGTGAATACATCCATTCAGTGTCTTATCAACCAGACATCGAGGGGGCTCGTTAATCAAACCCGGCTTAGTTGACCGACAACCTTACGACCCAGATCCCTCCAGCCCGACCCAGGCGTTCAGAGCTTTTCAGACAAAGCCCCCCGGGCGGCACCATTATGTCATAAGCCTGCTGCTGCTGCTCCGCGCTCAGTAAAAAAACCAAAACATCAAAGCCACGGTTTTTATTGGATCATCCAGGCTCGGCAAATGTGGCTAAAATGTCCCATTAAAATATCTATTATTGAGGGGCTGGCGCATGTCTGACCTTATCTTTGCCGGTGTCCTCCTGCTTCACTGTACTCCACGACTCTCCATCGTTACTGTAGGCGACTTTGAACACGGTCACGAACTGCACCACCCCAAAGTCCTTGGCCCCCTGAGTGACGATGCCCGTGAGCCGCTTCGTCTTCTCCAGATCGACCTGGTGAGCAAAGCAAACCGTTGCACGCTGCGACACCCAACTGGCTTTGAAGGAGACTTTTACCAGGAGCGATATACTCCTCCCCCCCCCACCCCCCTCACCTGGATCCACTCCGAGCGGTTGTTGTGTGCAGGGGACCAGGCGTTTGTCTTGCCCTGCTTATCCAGCCGGGCAAACTGCGGGTGCCACGTGAAGGTATCGATGCCCCACGTGCGGAAAGCGCTGGAGGCCGAGAGCTGCCCGTCGGATACGAGGCGGGACCTCATTCCCAGGGGCCCCGAGCAACCTGACGTGTTTGAATAGACTGTGAATCAAAAGCAGGCGGAGAGAGGGAGGATGGGGAAGCCCAGAGGGAGACGGAACGAGGAGAGAAGAAGAAGAAGAAGAAGAAAAAAGAAGGCACCCGAATTCAGAAGAATGTGATTGATTCAGACAATTTTTACACCCGAAATTGACCCAGAGGACAGAGCAGAGAGCGGAGGACGCAGCAGAAGAATGGATGCACTGCTGTGTGTCAATCCAATATTTATTTTCTGTCTGACCACGGCTGGACGGAGGCAACGTTACGCAGGCAAAATCCAGTCTTCAAATGTCCAGTTGGCTCTCAGTGTTACCCCAGCAAGAAGAAACACACAGACGAAAGCTCACAGAAGCTGACAATAATACATCTGATATTAACAATGAAATTGGCGTTTCTCGTGACGGTACCGTTGAGTTCGCAGCCCACCAGCTCCATGCGCAGCGTGCAGGCCCTGCGGCAGACCACCGGGATGATGCGGATGTACTGGGCCACGATGGGGGGGTCGAAGAGGTTGGTCTTGGTGCCGTCGTTGTCCGTGTTGCCGATAAAAACCTGCGCCGTGCCAAAAGCGAGAGTTAGGCCCGGAGGAGAAGCTCTCCGAGGGGGGCGGAGGGGGGGGGGGGGGGGGGCGACGCTGCGAGGTCCTCTCACCTTGTCCCGCCTCTCGCCCTCCGCTCTGTACGTGGCGTAAGCGCTCCCGTCGAAGCCGCTCGCCACCTTGAAGGCCTTGACGTACTCGGACGTGCCCATGCGGCTGGCCCCCTGGGTGATGATGCCCGTCAGGCGCATCTTCTTCTGCATGTTGATCTGTTGTGAAAGCAGAAAACAAGCGTCAGCCCAGCTTCCCGGGCCCCCTCCCCGAATTTTTTTTCAAAAGCGCTCCGGTGCCTCGCCTCGATCCAGGGGTTCCTGTCGTGGGCGGCCGACGTCCAGGCGTTGACGATGCCCTGGTTGTTGAGCCGCGCCAACTCCGGGCCCCAGCGCTGAAGGCCCAGAATGCCGTAGTGCAACGAGGAGGCGGAAATCTGAGACTCTGCGATGGCTCCTCCCTCCATCCCCAGCAGAGAGATGCAACCTGGGGCACAGTCATTCAACGTATTATGGAGGAAGTTACCACACTTTGTAACAATTTAAATCATATTGCTTGACTCACCACAAGTATTACTAATTAATTATTATATGTCTTTTGTGAAATAAAACGTACTTAGCTGGCACTGCTTCCCAACATACGGCGAAGGGCACTGACACGCAAAGTCGCCGTCCAGATCTCGACACACCGCTCCATTCTTACAGGGCTTGTTGGCGCAGTCGTTCACGTCTAGGAAGAAGAAAAAAAGACGGCAACCCCCTTGCATTATTTTCAACTCCATACAATTTTCAGTCAGGAATCACAAAAAAAGACAGTTGTTGACAGAGGGGCAGCACTGAGGAGGCAGGATCCTCTTCGCAAACAGCTTTAAGGGCTCAGGGAGCAAAAGGTAGAGGTTCACGGTTGTTAATTGTAATGTGAACACACACATGAGTTTGCAGTGGGTCATATCCATTGATCATGAGGTAGCACACATGCTGTTTATGTGTCGTGAGCTCTCGCAGCCAGACAAACGTCTCTATTCGGTCCATAAATGTCGCATTCACGGTTTTCCTTGAGCTGTTAATGAAGTTCGCTTCACAGACAAGTGCAATAAATTATCCCTTAAGAACACTGTATTACTTACTAATCCCCACTAGGTGGCGTGCTTTCAGTGTGTCCACAAGGATGCTTCAGCTGAGAAAACATTGTCCGGGTTCAACCACCATTCCAACTTAAGGGCAGGCAATACAACGCTTTAGTTCTATACACTTCTGGGTTCTTTAGTCTACCGGATAGCTGCAGGTAACTAGCTGAAGCAGCAGTGCTGTTTTGCTGGAAGAACTGTAATAAGTTCCGTCTGTAATTATAGTCTTTGTATGCCTACATTATGATCTGGTCAAAATACAGTAGTTCCTCTAGTAAATTCTAGGTTTTGACTGGAACTTAATGGATGTTTATGATGTTTCCCTAAACCTCATCCATGCACTGAGACAATGTTCACAGATCAGGCCTGAGTACAGCTCCACATTCTGCTAAACACAAGTCACATGATTGATCTGTGTGTGTGTGTGTGTGAGGGATGTTTATGTCACAAAATACCTGCAGTCGGCTCACACCACACATTTTAAAATGATCTAATATGATCTTACATTATTGAATGATTATTTGATCTCTTCCACAGTCTATCATATGCTAATCATGGAATTCATGTTTAAAGTTTAAAGTGGTCCTGATGGGAAAAAATGTAGATCTACAACGAATAGCAGAAATACAACTGGAGGAGGCACAGATCAATGTAGCTGGTGATGAAAATAAGGCTAACAACCAAATACAATGTTTTTTTGTTTGTGCACATGCAATGCAAAGAGATACAGCAAATATCTTCAGCTTGAAACTCAGATTTAAAAATAAAACAATGAGAGAGTGATTAACTAAAACCTGACTAACTCCCTCGACGGGAGGCTGAAGTTAAACTCCTTTTTGAGACCAAGCCTAACTTCAGTTTCCTGTCTTGATCTCATGTCTCCTTGATGTCCCGTTGGCCTTTATGTTTACAGCATGGTGCACTTGTATTAAAGTCCTGCTGCTTTGGCTAATAGCAATTTCTCTTTGCCTGGAATACCTTCGAGCCAGAAACAAAACGTCCGATTCAGCTGATTATAAGCAGACATTCGGTACAAACTACAAAATAAGATACCACAGCTAAACGCAACTGGTCCAGGCTTATCTCACTTCTCTTACGAACTAAAGCATGTGACGGGCTGACGGAACGCCACGCGGTTCAGTTTAATTCCTTCTCCCCCGACAACACTAAGAGGATTGTTAACTTAGAAACAAATGCTTGTGTGGCAGTGACGGGACTGAGGAGGTAGAGAAGGGACGGGACATGGCCTCACCGATTTGATCAGGGATTATTTTTCACATGTCGTGGCAACACGTGACATGCGTGCCGAGAATCCTCCCCCCCCCGCCCCCCTGCTTCTTGTAGTGTTTTATGCAAATGGGATGCAACCACTGCTGTCTTACAACGTCGCTTCGCATCTGATTTAAACTGCGATCGGATCATTGGATTTAACTTTGACTCTATGTCCGTACATTCGCAGCACATAACATACGGGAGGGATTTGACATCATTGCAAAAGTCGAGCCGGGGACGTCCGTCTGAGTCAGAATTAGAAAATGTTTGGGAGTCGACAACCACACCGCAGGAAGACTGCAATTGGTGGTCAGGCTGCGGGCTCCTGTGACTTCAGCCCTCCAGCAGTCATTCACACAGCGTTTTAAAGCCGTTTCATTTCAAAATGATTTCAGATACACTTTTTTTCTTGACTGTAGAAAACAATCCTCCGTTTCCTTCCCTTTCTAATTATTTCAGGTAATTCTTCCGCTGATGCAACTAAACTCCAGCAATGATTACGGGTCCATTACGTGAAGAGGAGAAGACATAATTCACTTCTATCAAAGTCTTCTTCCCCCCTGATTTGGCCCGTCTTGAGAACCACTAGCTGCAGTGTTGAACCTTGGTGGAGGCCGTCTGCATGCTAAGAGACTTGGAAGTGTTCATTTTCTAATTAGCCGAACGGAACGACCGCACAATCCGCTGAATGAGGCTCTTTCATGGAAATGCTGAGCGGACTGCACGCCTCCTTCCCCGCTGATGAAGGATCCTTATGGAAAATACTCAAATGAAAATGGAGCCCACTCTGCTTCTTCTTCTTTTTTTCTTTTTTTTATTACTCTGCCATACAGACAAAAATCTGTCTTGACATTCCCTCTCACACGGGGTCAGTTTATTCTTGTATTAGAATCCATAACTGCATGTCAGCACATGGATGGATAAAAACTAACGACTGAGAGTAGAAAACTAAAAGACGTGGATATAGAAACCTATAGTGACCTACTGATCTGGCAGTGCGCTCCCTGGAAGCCGGGCTGGCACTTGCAGACGTACTCGCTGAACACGTCCCCTCGCCTGGTGGGAGCGAGGATCTTGCACGACCCGTCGTTCTTGCAGGGGTTGGGACTGCAGGGCCCTGAGGAAGACGCGAGAAGGAGAACAGTGGGTTTCAAAGCGCCCCGATGCCACTGCGCTTTGCGCTCGTTTTGCCTCCAGAAAGCTTCCACTTCGCCGCACCGGTCTCGGTCAGGTTGCAGGTGTCTCCGGCGAAGCCATCCGTGCAGATGCAGATGAACGGATCCTCGCCAATCCCCGTCACACACGTTCCTCCGTTGTGGCAGACGTTCACCTCGCAGTAGTCCCCTGCGGATATGAGAGGAACAAGGAATTATGGGATCACTTCAACATCTATTAAAAGAGCTACTGACTCGTCAATGAGGATTTTTGAATTTCCTCTCCAATTATCTACAGGGAATTAGACGTGTCGCGCCTTTGCATCAATTGCTGGCCTGTGAATGTGGAAACGTAAAAAATAACGGAAGAATATATAGATCAACACTCCGAAATAGAATGACCCCTCAATGACCCTGATGACATCACCAGGGATTTCCCAATAGTGAGGAGAAATGGGACGGTGATGTATATGAGAATATTAAAATAACATAACGTAAAATAACATGTTACGTGTTGGATGCATTAGTGGTCTGACCTCTCAGGACTTAAAAGTAAAAATCTGATCTACTTTGTTTCTTTGGTGGTTCAGTGTCCTGAGCGTCTATAAAAGAAATGGTTGTTGCAGCTTTGGCCCAAAGTGATGACTCACACATCCTGGCTGGATTAGGGAAATTATGGTGTAGACTTCCAGTGGGAGCGGCAGGCCGCAGATTTGTGAGTCACGCTGAATTTACGAAACCCTAACTCATAATCTTTTAAATTTTTTGTTAACCAACCCGTTCAGTCACTGTTGATGCCACGTCGGAGTCATTTTAGCTCTGAGCAACAAGGTAGAACGGTCTTGTAGAAAATAAGTGAATGCTGCAGAATCCAAAGGCCTGTAGGACCCGAGCAAACCAGCTGTTACAGTGTGAAAAGTGAAATGTTACACTGTGAAAACAAATCTATGCATTTTGACAGACATCTAATCGACCAGAGAAGATAATTCATACAGCAAGAGAAAGAGTTATTGGGTGTATGCAGTGTAACGGCATTGTTTACAATGGAGTTCAATGTGGGGAAAAAATAAATAAAAAACACCCCTACAAATGAATGTTGGAATATTATTTGTTCAATCTTTTTTAGCTCTATATTTAAGGAATTGTGTCGTGAGCGACAGCTGAAATTTCTTGCACCGATACAATAATGAATATCTGTTAAGGGATAGAACAGATGAAAGGTGTAAACAAATAACATGTTTTCTTTTGCAGCTAATCGCGACATCTCAACGTGTTCGTGTGCGGGATTAAGAGCTTGCGGGGATTAGCCCGGGGTCCACAGAAGAGAAAGAGCAGTTACACAACGGGACACGCAGCCCACCTGACTGACCGCTGGGTGGAGAGCAAAGCCAAGTAGGCCTTGAACGTAAACAACCGTCACCTTTATCAGAAGAAGAAGAAGAAGAAGGTCTGCCACATCATGAGCAATCAATCAAAGTCCTCATAATTTGGCAGGATTTTTAAGTGCCGCTGGTACAATCCCGGCCTGAAATAGAGTCAGGTGAGTGGCAGCACATATGGTGTTCTTTTTCCTCTCCACCTGCCCCGCCTCTTCGTGTGAGCAGAAGGATGCCCACAGGACAATTACACAAGATCAAATGAAAGGCTAACAAATCTTTTGCTCGCAGGAAATAATTACATGTCCTTACGAGCTTAAACTGGCCGTAATAACAGAGCCTGACATGTAACAACAGAATAGCCTCACATTTAATGACGCATTCTACAATAACAATAATAAGCCGGCATGTTGGAATGAAGGACTTATAAGTTACAGATTGAATGTGATGTGGAAAAAGGGGCATATTGTCACGAGGGACCTGTAAATGTATTTTGTGACTTTGAAATGATAAAGAAGAGAAAATGTACAAAACTGTTGCACATCTCCCTTTATGTTCATTGAAGCTCTCACTCTCTTCCCATCACCCAGAGACACCCAGGAGGGAGAAAAAAAAGAAAAAAACTTTATCCTCATCAGTCAGTAAAATGAATAGACCTCTCAAATGAAGGGTAGACAAACTGCAGCAACATTGTACGTGGAAAACGGTACGGAAAATAAGACCAAACAGGACTATCAATTGAATATTTGGGGTAAATAAAGTCTTTCGCTAAAAGTTGAAACCTGTGAGATTCTACACAACAACGTAAACAGACAGCCGCAGTTCTGAATGAATGCGATTAAATTGATTTATGTCGACGGTCGATAAATGACTTACCTCTGACTGAACGCAGGCAAAGTAGAAGAGTTAATGTTGTTAACGTGGCGGTTAATACGTTTCCGGGACGTTTCATGGTTGTTTACTCTGACTTTGTTCCACACGGTTGTTTGTTCGCCGAGTTAAACGTCCAACTGATGCCGCCTTCAAGTGCTGTCGGAAATATCCGAATTCCGACTGGAATATAAAACAAGCACCAGACTGGGGTTCGGGATTTTCCGATAATACCCGAGTTAAAAGACACGTGACGGTGTATGGGCGTAGAGCTCGGCTGTAAACAGATGGGCACTGTAATGTTTCCTGGAATAATCATCTATGGTCGTTTATTGTGCCTTTGTGTAATTTTATATTTTTTACTATTTGGGAACAAAAGCCTCATGTTCAATTAAACCAAATTTATTTTGAAACCTTTTATAATTTTTTACTTTTATAAATATGGCAAAACAAAACCCCTCGTTAGGCTTTGGGCACTTCATTCCGTTTCGTTAACATAAATCTGAATCATCAAATGATATAATGCTCATAAATTATATCGATAAAGAGTTGTGAAAAGGGTGTGTAACGTCGACTGTAAGAAATTGTCCTGTCGGTTTAATCCGATCCCCGTGGGAAAACTCCGCATTTGACCCTTGGCAACTATTTAGGAATACAAATGCATATAGAAATCCTATCCAACGATTCTGCTGGTGCATACCAGTATATTGAGATCATTGTGGATTAAGTATTATGTAACAGGTTCATGCTCACGTTCCTGTCACGTTCAGAAATTGATTTTAAATATAATGTTTGTCACTCGTTGGAGCATTTCCATGAAAATACAACGTTACAGTATGAAAGGGGTATGAAAAAGGATACTCAACCACCAAAACCAAAACCACAAATGATGATAAAAATTAAATTATAACGTCTCACATTTAAAGGGCGTGGAAAAGTAGCTCGAGCGCTACGTCATCGTCCCTTTCGACCAATGAGCGAGCCGCTGCGAGAGCTGCAGTTGCTGCTTCCGACCGAGTGGCTGGCGTCGACTCTGTGAATTAGAGTGCGTACTACACACCCAGGAGCTAACGCGGTGGATTAAAGCCAAGCAGACCAACACACACAAACGACATGCAGCGAGTATTCAGAAAGGAATAAGCCCGTCGCGTTTGAGCAACGGGGAGCTCAATAATTCTCAACCCAAAAGGCGGTGAGTAGGTTTTGTTAGAGATGCTTCTTCTGTTAACGCTCAGATGATGCTAGCTAGCTAGCTTACCTGATAAGATCGATAACGGTAATCAAACGGCCGTGATGTACCACCGTTAATGACACCCCCCTGATCCTCTGCCTGTTAAAATAGGAAATACCACCGGCGAATAAGACGGCAAAAATGGTGCTAACGCTGCTGCTTTCCACCCGTCCTCAATGTGAAGTTACTGCGCCAAATATTCGGGCTGACCAGCCAACTCGTCCACAAGGCGACATGGTTTTCATTTGCTGGACCAGTAGGGCGAGAGAAGATGCGGCGGCGGTTGTTGGCCTGCTCTCAGTCAAACGTAACGCAAACGTACAGGTTAATTTCCTCATTTTTTAATACATATATATCCCATCTCTTTCCCCTAGAAAGTAGCCCATTTATTAGCATCTTCTCGCCATGTCAGCTAGCCACCAGTCAGCATTCTGTGCCCTTGTGTCTGTAAAGTCATTTCCGGCTTGTTATTGTTGTTGTGACTCGTGACAATAGAGCTGAATGTTGGCAGCTGATCCCATGTGAGGGGTGGGTGGGCACACTGCGTGGGTCGTAATAAACCCAATTTGTCTCCTCCAGACAGATGCACGAGGCGGGTGACTTGATGGAGGTGATTTTACGCAGCTGCGGATAATTCTGGCCCCATGTTTGATTGGACCTGATAACAGGTGGTGTTTCCGTTGCGAATCCGTTAATTCTTTAAAAAAAAATAAAAAATAGACAGAGCCGAGTCATTTTTTGACAAGAGAGTGGAATCAGTATAAATCAGTTGGGGCAGTTGAATATGATATGCATCATAATTTAAGGATACATGGAAGATAACATGGCTTATTTACTATGGTTGAAAAAATAAATCTAATTTTCTGTGTTTAGGTCTGACCTTGTCACTGTGACTTCAGCGCTTCACGTTTTCAAACCAGGGTTATTGCAGGGTAACTGCAACATACAATGTAAGTTTCTATTTTTCAGTCTAACATTATATTGTATGTAACTTTTGAAACCACACAGTTTGTTTTATATGTTAATATTATTTGGCTACTTTATTTGAATCGTTCGTATTTATATGATATCCTGTAACTTTTTTTGTGGTGGCCTTTCTGAGAACTCTACACTTCCTGTTTTGTCCTAGCTGGGATTACTTTGTTTACTGCTTTGAAAATAAATAAATATAAAAAGTAAATCGGTTTATTGTGTGCAGATGTAAAGATTTATTTAAATGTTGTGAGACTTACTTTGGACTCTCCGTCAGCTGTAATGTAATTAAGGCGAGTCTATTAAATAAATGAATGTGCTTTATGTGACTGAGTCGCTCGCTCAGATCTGTTGCTGTTTTGGCACCAGGAGGAACATTAGGTCAGAAAGTCATCATGTTTTTGCTCACAATAATAATTGGAATGTGTGTATTTCATTTTTTAAATATGAAAAGCTGAACAAACTGGTTTTTAATTGCATGCTCGCAATTCTTCAGCTGCATATTTTTAAATTTATTTACCTCATGTTGTGTTTCACACAAGAAAGCACAGAATTAAGGGTGGACCACTGTTGTTACGTTTTTCAGAACAATCATGAGCATCCACGAGTCAGAGGTGCACACCATCTCTCCAGAGCTGCCAGCAATGTTCGACGGCGTGAAGCTGGCGGCGGTTGCCACGGTGCTCTACATCCTCGTCCGCTGCTTGAACCTCAAGAGCCCCACTGCGCCGCCGGACCTCACGTACCAGGACACCGCCCTGAACCGCTTCCTCCTCAAGTCCTGTCCTCAGCTGACCAAAGAGTGAGTTGCGTTCTCGGCTCTCTTTCTCAAGCGTGTTTCCATGGATCTGTGACTGTGAGCGGTGGTAGCAGTCTGTCTGGCGGTGGTCCTATCTGTCATTAGTGTTCCTGAGGTTTTTCTTTTAGTTTTGTTTGTGAGACTTCTGGCTGTATCGTCAGCTCTGTCATGAATTAAACACCAGGCTCTATTTTCGGTATTATCCCAAAGGTAGAATGGGTTGTCACACTAACAAATATAGACTTGTTCACTGCAGGGCACGCACATTTGCATTTATGAAGTGTCCCCGTCAGGCAACTCCGATGCCTACTTTAATTTGAATTATTATATCTAAGGTTCTAAGAAACTGATGCAAACCAGTGGTTGTTGGGTAGAGGCAGACCGGTTTCCTTGTGTGCGCTAAACTGGGTTAACAGCTGGTCTCAGCTGTACTGTGTTGGGATAAACCCTCCGCCGGCCAACAGTCAACTTGATTGTTTTCCCTGAAGGAGCATCGCTGTCCATATCCTGTGGTCTGCTGGTGTCTCACTACTTCCAGCTCTGCGGGGTGGCTCTGTCCAAGCCTTCATCACGAGTGTCCGCTTATGTGACCGATTTTGTTACGCAGCTGTTTGCGTTCCAGCAGTCCGGTGTCGGTGAATCATAAGGACACGTGGATGTTTACACTTGCAACGGGCTTGTTGTCATTTCTTACTGAACCTCCATATTTTGCTCACAGAAACGTTTATGAATAGTTAAACTGAGATAAGTCGGCATTGTTGATGTTGCCCTCTGCGTCACCCGCGTTGTGTCTGTGTTTTTTAGGAGTCACGTTTGCAACCCTGGTGTGTTGTATAACAAAGATCAATTTCACAGTGGAACACATACGAGGGGTGTTGCGAGGTTAACACACTTTAGCTGTGTTTGGGTAAGTGAACACTGCTGGCTAACAGATGTTGATCTGGAACAACTTTCTCTTAAAGAACATCTTGTTGTTTTCAGCTCCAGGAACTTACTTGCCTTCAGTAGTTTAAATTATCAAAGAAAGCCTAATTGTTTAAAATCGGGCAACTTATATTTGTCCTTCATGTAAAAGCTGTGATGATATAATCAGCCAATTGTTATCTAACTCAATTTGATTATGTTTCTGCCTTTAGTTTAATCTGACAATGGTCAAATGGTAACAAAAAAGTCAATAGGTAAATGGGAATTAAAACGAGGGCAATTAGCTCTTTGAAATCTCTTTTTAGAGAAGCAAATTGTTGGGAGCAGCCAATTATCTTAATATTTACTGGTAGTTTTTGGGACTTCCCAGCTTGCTACTTTTAAAGGCACGTGACTTTTGCTTCTGGACTTTGATGTGGACTTGAGATCAAACCACAGTAGTGCACCTGTTTCCTTTTCCGTTGCCTATTCTCTCTAAAGAAAAACATCACTCATCCGCTTCAAAAAGGCAGACTGTGAAATTCAGAACAGAAAGCTCACCTGCTTTTTTTAATCATACAAGAATACAAATTACAAAATAGAAAATCAGTAATATTTGTAAATGATTCATATAAAACAAGCTGCATATCTTGTGAGTAATTTGATTTTTTTTTCTTTTCCAAACTATATTGATGAAGAGGGGAGTAAACAAAAGCAGTTTTGGATTGAAAGTTGTCTGGAAATCAGGAATCAGGAACATTTATTGCCAAAGTATGTTGGACATTTGACAGGGCGGATGGTGCATAACATTGGACTCTGCTAACCTGGCACTCTGCTTATCCTCCTATCCACATTACAACAACAAGGTCATCTTCCTGAATTCATAGATTAAACCTGCAGATGACCTTCCAGAAAACTCTGGTTAAGCCTCAAATTATAGTGCATGCTGAAAGTGATTACTCGATCACCAAATGGAAGTATTACTGCTCTTTGATTGACAGCTTTCTTATGTAATGGTGCATTCCCTAAGTGCCATAATAGGTGTGAGGAACACCAAGAGATTGGGAAACCTGAGGTTGAAGGTCTTGTGTAATTATTGATGTGTAATTATTGATGTAATAGAATCCTGTGTGTGTGTGTGTGTGTGTTGCATCCATGCTGCTTTCCTTACAGTTATGCTGATCTCGTTTCTCTTAACTCACCGCCTACACAAGGCCCAAATTTAAATGTTAGCACACATGCTAAGTATAACTTACACAGCACTTGCATAGCAACAGACTGACGTTAAACATTGACGCCTGTTGGGTTACGGGAAGCAATCTTTTGAAAGCTGCTACAGAAATGTAAAGCAACCAGGATGAGCACATCTGTCCCATAAACCAACAATGCAAATGTATCTGCTCAGAATGAGATTGTGTTGATTCTATTTCTGGACAGTAACCCCATGTTTTTATTTTGTGCAATTACAGAATTAGCTCATGTTTATACCTGAAATTAAATTGCAGTCCCGACTTGTGTGTTTTCCAGGTACATTCCTCCCTTACTGTGGGGTAAGAGCGGTCACCTCCAGACGGCACTCTATGGTAAACTTGGTCGGGTGAGCTCTCCTCACCCAAGTGGTGTCAGGAAGTTCCTACCCATGCAGGACGGGGCCACTGCGACCTTTGACCTCTTTGAGCCACAGGGGGACCATAGAACAGGAGGTGATGCTTTTGAACATCAACAACACTTTTTTCTTTTTCTTTTGGTCATTTCCTTGCTAGTTTGATGTTTCTTAATAGACAGTGGCTATTTGGATCTTGCCAAACAGAGCAATCTCATATATTTTGTAGTTATTTGTGTATTATAAACTCTTGTCCTATTGTAATTGTTTTACTATGAAGACTTTGCCGTTGTTTTGTTTGTGGAGCTGCTATGTTCCTTTTTAAATCTAATAATGTGTTGTCTAGGGGAGTAACATACTTATATTATATATGACGTCTGATTCCATCTTTGTTTCACCAGATGACATCACCATGGTGATATGCCCTGGTATCGGTAACCATAGTGAGAAGCATTACATTCGGACCTTTGTGGATCACGCCCAGAAGGACGGCTACCGCTGTTCTGTGCTGAACCACCTGGGAGCTCTTCCCAACATCGAGCTGACCTCTCCGCGCATGTTTACTTACGGTGAGGCCAAGCAGCTGACTCCAGTTCTCCACTCCCTTTCACCTTAAAATCCCCTTTTCATAGTAGGAGTATCAAGGAAAGATAAACCTGAAAATAAAGGGATCATCTGAGTCTTAAGAAGCTCCGGTCAGATGAGACTTTAATAGTGGTAAATACAGACGTATTAAGAAGCTTCAAAGAAGTTTTTAAAAAACTGACAGCCTTTTGTGGCACCTCAATGTTTATACACACTGATTTTTATTCATGGTATTCAAATATTAAATATGTAAAACAATATATATATCATGGTGAAAGCTTAAAGACTATATCAGGTGGTGAGTGAACATAAAACTCCTGGAGTTCCACATAAAAAGAGATTTAAGGCCTGAGCTTATTTAAGAGGTCTGAAAGAGACCTACATTTACTGCTGAGTTAAAAGCACCTTTGCTTGAAACTGCTGAGCAGCGGAAAAAGCGCTCCTTCCTACAGTGGTGTTATTGATTTGTAACCGTACCGTTTCCCTCACAGGGTGCACATGGGAGTTTGCGGCCATGGTCGGCTACATCAAGCGGATGTATCCGCAGACCCAGCTGATGGTGGTGGGCTTCAGTCTGGGAGGAAACATCGTTTGTAAGTTCCTGGGCGAGAACCGGATGAACCAGGAGCGAGTGCTGTGTTGCGTCAGCGTGTGTCAGGGGTACAGCGCTCTCAGGTGGGTTGTTTTCCCTCTCCTCTCATAATTAAAAGGCTTCGCATCATCAAAGCACCCTTTTTGCAACACACACATTTCTAAATATAAATGAGGCTCAGCACAGTTGTGGTTGCAAAATATAGTCTACAAGTCTATGCTACTCTTGTCAGCTTTTTTAATCATTCAGCCATTTTATCTACTATAAGCTTATGCAGCCTGTCTTTTGCTCAAGCTGTCATTTAGAACATTTCGAATGCGAAGGGCTTCAGCCTTGGATACACATTCGGTGCACATCGGTGGACCACGCAGGACAAACAAATGTTTACTGGGGGTTGTTTTTACACCACTAGTGTGTGTGAGTGTTAGAGCCACACCTGCGTTTTACATGCAGCCAGCCTCTTTTGGCAGGCATGACAGGCTGGGTTTGTTACTTTTGATGACTGCAGTGGGGGATGGTTGTGCGTTGTAGAGCAAAACCTTTTGTATATTTGTTTCCTTTTTTTAATGAATGCGCTGCTTTCAAATCAGTGTGTAAACCGAAGACCTTGTGTCAGTGTTCTTGTGCACAAATAATGTGTGGTTACAAATGCAGACCCTTATCCGTATCCGACCACAACTGGGATTAAAATGTTAAAAGGAAAATAATCGTTCTCTCTACTGGTCGGTTGTTTGTTAAGTATCCTTTCTTGCGGTGTTTGTCTGTCTGTCGATGAGCTGCATGCTAATGTTGGACACCATTGCTTCTCTCCACTAGGCTCTTTGTCCTGTGGATCGCACAGCACATTTGGTGTGTTCTTTGGAATGCAGACAGTCGGCACAAAGCTAACCTCCTGCGTGTTTGTCTCTTATCTCAGGGCACAGGAAACATTCCTACAGTGGGACCAGTTTAGACGTTTCTATAACTTTCTCATGGCTGACAACATGAAGAAAATCATCCTCTCTCACAGGTATCGCACATTTTAGTACCTCCAATAGTTTTTCGTTACTGCAAAGTTATACCCATGTGTTTGTTATTGACGTTAGCAAAACAATGGTCATCTGAATACCACAAATATCACTGTAATGTAGGGTTTCTCAAAATTTCTAAACGTTATCAAAATTCCTAATTGTGACTACCAATACTGTTATATTATTTAAGCAATAAGATACGAGAGGCTGTACTTTATCGTCCAATGAAGTTTCAGTTCAAGGGTGTTAGGTCCGAACTGGAAATATTGGTTGGGTGCCATTGCATCCTTTTTCTTTGTTTTTACTTTTTTATGTCTATTAGTATCACTGCAGAGGGTCTTGCATTTGGGGAAAAATAAAACCAGGTTCAGCCATTGATTTTCATACAGTCCTTTACTGCCTCGCACTCGTGGTTGAGTATTTATTTATTGCAGTAAAGTAGTGATTCCTACAAATGTGTGATGAATAATGTTTGTGATTATTTTGACGGTTACAGGCACAGTCTTTTCGGGGGAAACCCCGTCAAAGCAAAAGAACTAGATCTTGGCCGTCTGTACACAGCGACATCTCTCATGCAGATTGACGACAACATCATGAGGTTTGTGGAGGGCAGATGATTTGAGACAGTTTCAAAGCCGCGGCTCGGTGTTGTTTTCATGTGTTGTTAGATTTGTGGTTCCGAGTCTGTCACTAATGTTCATTCACTTGTCAATGGCAACAATAAGAATTATCTGTGAAGGTATTTCAGGGGGGTTGTTTAATGACACTTCCGGTTTGTTTCAACAGAAAATTCCACGGCCACAGCTCTCTCAAGGAGTACTATGAGAAGGAGAGTTGTGTAAATTATATTCACAACGTAAGAACTTTGCCCGGTCACTCACATTACTATGCTCTATTGACTTTTTTCTTTTTGTTGTTGCATTTGTATAATGTATGAATGTTTCTGTTCCAGGTAAACGTGCCCCTGCTGCTTGTGAACTCTGCAGACGACCCTTTGGTTCATGACTCACTGCTCACAATCCCTCGCACACTCGCAGGTAATTAACTGAGTGCCTCAGCTGCATCATCGCAGTACAAAACTTCTATTTTAAGCATGCTCACCTTAGTACTAAAATCTACACTCTTTTTATTTTGGGGAGCTTGAATTTCTCATTTATTTACTAACATGTAAGAATTATCGTAAAAATAATGACCTTGAAGTAGACTGTTGTTCAGAGGGAACTTTGTCCTCTTTTAATGGCAGAACAATTCAAAATGGGCTTCCACTAATCAAATTTCTAACTAGTGGCTGAATTTTTTTTTTTAATTCAAAAAGACGTTTATGGGTTGGACGTGACAAGTTGTGGCACAGAGGTCAACTCTGAGTAATGTCTAACACACACACACACACACACACACACACACACCCAAACACACCCAGGCACAGTATCCCTCTCACGCTCTGTTTAAAGGGAGTTAGATTCTTCTACAGGTTCCAAACATTAATGGTTCCTCTCCTGGAATAAATTGTGCATGTTATGTGTGTCCGTCATTTACCGACGTGAACAGGCTCTTTCAGTCTCCTCATCCTGTACCACATTTAAACTTGCTACCCCCCATAAACTATTTTTGGAAAGGGGAATTTCTGACCTGTGTCTGTCCGTCCCACCCGCCCGACTGGAAGTACATCGGACTCTAGAGAGAGCAACACGTGCTGAAATAAGGATCGGCTGCCCTTTGCTCTAAAATGTACAGTGACTCAGACATGAGTCTAGCAGGGAGGGACTGAACAGAAATACACTCGCTGTAATTACTGGGGAGTAAATATATATTTGACGATGAGCGTTAACAGGTTTCTCTTAAGGCCGTGATATTTTACTACAAACATTTGCGTTGATTTAAAGTTCTTTAGTCTCCTTATGATCTTCTCTACGGCGTTGATGTGACACGTTGGTCTCAAAGGCTTAAACGTCTTCGTTTTCAACCCGGTCACTCGGCGCTGTCTGAGGCCGCGTCTCCGGCTCGGGGCGAGCACTGAAGAATAGAGCAGACATGTGAAAGCCCCCCCTGGGGTCCTGATCACAAGTCAACCGCGTCAGACTAACCCAGATAAGCGATTCAGGCCGTTCGGTCCGGTTGTCTGAAAAGGTTCATACGCATTCGTTCACGTGAATAAAAAGGTTTGGCCGCAGTGTGACCCACCCCGAGGTTAGGGTTTGTTTACTCTGGAATAAATATGAATTAATTAGACATTGTGGAAAAACGTGTCTCGTTGTCAGGTAATGAGTCCACTAAGTGGACATGCGTATTACACCTGAACATGTGCATGTTGAGCTTCTCGTGGCTGCAGGGATTTGCTCCCATTAGTTCGTGAGACCGACCGGTCCACCACTGTGGAGCACGATGGGGTTGACAGACGCCTAATCCATGTGTGCTGTTGTGTCGTCCCTCAGCAAAGAAGCCCAACGTCATCTTTTCCCTGACGCTACACGGAGGCCACCTGGGCTTCTTCGAGGGCGCCGTGCTCTTCCCCCAGCCCCTCACGTGGATGGACAAGGTGATAGTGGGCTACGCCAACGCCATGTGCCAGTGGGAGAAACAGAAGCCGCCGTGCCAAAGTAACCTCCTGAGTCAGAGCTCCTGCGTGGAGGAAAAAGCGTAAACCTCTGTACCTTTGCACCTCTCACTCCTTCTCCTCCCGCTCACCCTCATCCCCACCCCCCCGACCTACCTGCCTCTGCACTGAGGAAACACCTGAACTGAACCTTAAACCGCTCTCTCTTCTCTGCCTTCTACTCTGGTGCTACTCACCACTCCCCAGCCCCATACATCCCGGTCGAACACGTCTCCCTACGCCTTCTCCTCAGTTCCCCTTTGTAGTCACGGCCCCCTCGCAGTGCGTGTGTGTGTGTGTGGGGGGGGGGGGGGGGGGCGACAAAGCAAAACAACTAACTGCCTTTGTGCTCATTTCCGTTACAAAGACTTTGACTTCAGGACAGGGACATTTCGTTTCTTTTCACGTACACAACAATGATCCTTGGCGGGTTTTGACCAAATACGACGAGATGAAGTCAAGTTGGCATTAAAAAGTAAGGTGAGAGAACCATTTCAGTTTAGTGAAAAATCAACAGCACACAAGAAGCCTGCTGTTACCGTAATCAAGGATCGTGCTGCAGTCGGTGCCCATTTAATGCACCTGTAAGTAGCTCACTGCTTATCACCGCCAAGGCCATGTAGCCTAGTCCGCTGTATTAACACAGCGTCTTTGATGTGTGTGTGTGTGTGTGCGTGTGTGTGTGTGTGTGCGTGTGGGCAGAGAGTTAAAGACTTGTGACGCAGCGTGTTGTCTTTGTTTTTTGGTAGTTGTGATACAATTTCCTGCCGTGGTCTATTGTCCGTACTTTTGGGTGGGCTGCTGTTCCTTTTTTTTTTTTTTTTTTTTTTTTTGTAGAGAATGTACATTAGAAAAGTATTAAGTATAATGGTGGGATTTAACACATTATTTCCAGCTCATTACATCCCCTTGGCACATGCTCATTGCAGACATGCCATGCACATTCCCACCGTCGCATTTCATCACTTTGATTCAGTGCACTTTATCCTGTGTGACACAATCTTGTCTTTCTTTTTCTTTTCTTTTTTTTCATTGTTACTCTTCTCCTCATTAGCCAAAGTGCGTGTAAGGAGATTATTGATGGTTTAGCTCCCCTCGTGACCGAGAGAAAGGACTGTAGGGAGCGAGGACGATAACGAGAAGTTAGATGACTCGTGGTTCCCCGTGTTGTCTTCGAGCCCTCTTACTCTTTCGTCTGCCTTTGATCAGCTGCAGGTCCGGCCGAGGCCACGATATCCTCCTCGTGCTGCGCTCCACCTTGTAAACACACCTCTTTTGGTTCCAACGTGTCGATGCCCTTTTGTATTTTCGCCTTTGAGCAGAAAATGTTCAGCAGTGTGAGTCAGATTTTAACGTCTGCGCTGGGAGGTGTGAGGAGTAAGAGGGCCGACGACGCTAAACCAAATGTTTCTTTAGTAGATTGTTTGTGCTACTGGTAATTCTAAAAGTGATTGTTATA
Source organism: Pungitius pungitius (assembly GCF_949316345.1). Taxonomy (NCBI): domain Eukaryota; kingdom Metazoa; phylum Chordata; class Actinopteri; order Perciformes; family Gasterosteidae; genus Pungitius; species Pungitius pungitius. Next base: position 20,873,455 of record NC_084903.1, read on the forward strand.
TTGTTTGATTAGACGGTGAAAACGACATGTCAGTAGTGACGGACTTTATTTTGAGGGATTTGTTTGTTCCAAAAGACTGCTTTGAAAAGCTTTTCTGCTTTTGTTGTGACGGGGCGGAACGTTTGTTGATATCTATCTGAATCGTGTCTCTATAAAATCATGCAATAATGGGATCTGTGGACTTTACACAACCTGCATCTAATCCAGATTATTTTGCAAACCTTGTTTAAGGGCTTAGGGAGCTTCTTCCCAGGCAAAGTCCAGCCAAGTAATTTGAACACTGTGATGAGACAGATGGACGGTTTGAACAACAAAGGGACAGGCAGTGACTGAAAGCAGCACATCTTGTTAAGCTTTTAAGGCTTTTAATGTTTGAAAGAAGCGGCGATTCATATTCCCCTTTGTGTCAATTACTCACAGCATTTGAAACTTGAAAGGTCCCTTTTGACCTTGGAAATAGTCATTTGGGTTCTACAGTGACAAGATAACCACCAGAAATCCAAGCGGTTGTTCTTTGGCTCGAGGACAATCTCTTAATTTGTTGTTTATTTGTGTTATTAGATGTAATTAATTTAAAGTTAAGCTCCCATTTGGAGAACACTCTGTGTGAATCCTGGGAAGTCTGAGTTATAAAGTGTTTAGTATTGTGGGGAATGATTGGCAGAAATGCAATCTAGTCTTCACATTTCATTTTTTGGTGTTTTTCCCCTGCTTGTAATGAGCCTTCATACCTTCAGCTCACAACGAGAGCGCCACGGCGCCCCCTGCTGTGTTTCTGCTGTAGCCCATAACAGACTAATTCCTTTGGTGTGCAGCCACGGCAACTACACACTGTCCCTTTTCAATGTCACTAATGCTAACTTAACAGAGACAGGGATTAACAGATCAGAATTGAATCCCCCTGAGCGATCCGATACCATGTGCTCACATATGAGACCTGTATACCGCATTTTAATTTACGCTCCGATAGAATGAGAGCAGCGATGGCTGTGACAGTCGCTGAGCAGCCTGACATGATTGAATTAACTAAACCAAAAGTGGTAACACTACGTTTATAAGGACATAGAAGGGAATCTTGCAATGTTAACGAAAGGGAAAATTAAATAATGCAACAGTCTGACTGTCTGCTCCAAAACTTAACAGGTTCTTTCCTTTTTTCCAACTTTCATTCAGATTTAGCCAAATGTTTTTCTGAAATCCTGCTAAACCAAAATTATACTTCACTAGTGACCTATTTGCAGATACCTGATCTACTTCTAAGTGCTTGCATCTTCAAATTGGTCAGAAACACTGTTGCTTGTCTCAGCCGCCATCTTTTTTTTTCTTCTTTTTTTTTTTTTCCTCGTGGCCACCTGTTGTCCGGGAGACCAAACTAACACAGCTAACACCCTGTGATTCATCCGCCGTGAGATTATTCTCCTGTTCACTCTGTCCACAGCTCTCATTTCAACAAAACCAGCTGTGGTTTGGGTTTATTCTGGCTCTTAAAAAGAATCCGATGACTATTAATGACACCAGCACAAACGCAGCTTATGCAGCGAGAGCCACTTGTGTTATTTTTAAGACGTTTGCCTCCCCCAACTTTGCACAAAAATGCAGGTTTGGATGTATTATTTGGATGTATTTCTTTGTATTTTGTAGTCTTTTTATGACTTTTTTTGTTTGTGCAAATGCATCAGAACGAGCGTGTTGAGTAAACATACGGTGGATGTTTACCGTCACCACCTTGGATAAAAACCAAAACCTCTACACTTTATATATTTCATTAGCTTTTTTTTATTTTTAAACAGTGTATATTATAATATTTGAGGGAACAGGTTTGGAAAAATATAGGCAATAACCAACCAGAACAGATTCTCATATCAATTCAAGGTGACCTAATTTAGTGTCAAATTATGTTTGATAAAAACAAAATAATGATCTGAAATGTGCTTTTTACTGTGTTGATTTGAATGTGTTCCCGTGTATTTAACTTGGCTTCAAGCATCTAGTTTTCTTTTTTTATTGTGGGAAGTGGAGAATTCAAATATAACAATCGTTCTTACTTTAAATGTCGATGAATCCAAAAGTTCCGTCTTGGATGGGGATGAACAACACGCGGTGTTGTGTTCTTTTTGTTTTTAATTTGAAAACTTCTCAGCCCGAGTGGATGAGAGCCCACAATAAGTTAACCTACAGTAACCGTTATTCAATTTCAATTTACAAACATTTTGATGCTTAAAGTTTGCTAAAAGGGACGTGACGAGCAGTAGAAGACGAGCAACCAGTCACATGACATGTACTCTGATATTGAACACTGGGTGTTTTTGTGGAAGAAAACCAGTGGTGTGTGTGTGTGTGTGTGTGATCTAATTATGTGAGGAAATATGGTTATTGTGTTCCAAAATAAATTATTTTCTCAAAAGAAAAGTTTGCTTATCTTTTTTATTTTTATAGTATATTTCTTGATATTTTTTTGAATAAGCTGTTATTTGGTTAATGTGACGGTTTGTGGATGAGATTAATTATAATACAGTCGAGCCGCCTTGTGGTGATCATTTCCGTGGTAAAAGTTTTAAAGCCTACTACAAGGTTTATATAGAATATAAGCAAATCAAATCCTAAGTAGCAAAGAATACTCGTTTTATCCATGACATTTTGTTATGACATGAGGTTTGAATACTGTTTAAGCTGCATTTTAGTTGTTTAAATCGGAGCTTCTTTAACTTCTTCACCATTTTTTTTGGGGGGGGGGGGGTCCAGTGGTTCCAAACTTTTTACTTCACTTAATTTCATGTCTTACCAGATCATTTTAAAATGTTAACCAATTATAGTTCTAAAGCTACACAGCAGTATAAAAGGTCATTTGTTTACCCCTCTTACTATCTGATGTGTGTACTTTTGCACTTTACATGAGTATAATTTTAAATGTAGGTCCTTCACTTATAGGTAAAGTGTTTCTGCTGCATGGTACTTTTTCCGCTGGTCCACAGGATTATTCCCATGCTAATTTATGTCCGTCCAATTCAAACCTCCTTTGCGAAACAAATTTAGTTGTTAAGTCAAAAGATCAGGTTCCTTAACGTCTTTTGTTACAAAAAAATGAAATGACAAGACAAACTAGAAGAATAACGATTCGTATATAACTACAGATGAACAAAAAACAATTTAATTGAAAATTTCCCCATCTAGTGCAAATTGCAGAATGGATTTTTGTGGTAATCTTGGAGTCACAACTAATACGAGGCGGAATTACATGATGCTGCAACGAGAGGCTCTCGCTCCTAAAACAAGCTTTTCGCTCTTCATACCTTCCTAAACCCCTGAGACAGAAACACCTGTGTTCTCATTCTACCGAATCAACAGGCAAAAGGCTGCTACGTGTGGTGGGAAATGACATTTTGAGGCAAATAACGCCAAACCAAACTGACACATTATCTGCTTTCACTTTCCCTTTGTAAAGTGACAAGACATATCAGCGCTTTTAATAAACACCCATTAAGAAACCAATTTTTCTCTCTGTAACCTCTAAACACCCTTTTTTCTTTCCCATTTAATCATTTGCCACCCGTGCTTGTAACAACTGCCCAAATAAAAACACAATCTAGATTAGAATTGGACCGGATCTTAAGCATCTACGGTGAGAGACACTAGAACTTGGGTTGGCTCTACTTTCAGAGAGCCGTGTCTTCAGAGCCAAACAGCTGGGTGGCGATGGCCTGACAGTCTGCAACAGACGCCTTTCCATCAAAATCCGCCGGCAGGAAGTCCGTGTCGAATTCTTTGAAGTAGTTGCTCAGCTCGTCCCCGTGGACAAAGACCTGGGGCGAAGTTAGCAAGAGTATTCGGAGGAAAAATCATTTAAAATCATTATTTTAAATTATATTAAAAGGTTGATAGTCCTCCATCCATACCCTCTCCAGCAGCTTGCTCTTCATGAAGGGTTTCACCACGTTGTACGTGGTGGTGAAATACCAGGGCTGGTGGGTAACGTGGACGGCCTTGAAGCGGGCAGGGAAAGAGTCCTGCAGGAAATCACACGAGAGATTTCAGATCCCCCCCCCCGCAGCCTTCAAACAGCAACATGCAACACGTGATCAACGTCAGCAAATTGAACCTGAACTAAACCGTGAGTGGTCTCAATATTTCTTCATAGAGTTACCACAGCGTTAGGTGTTTAGGTAACAAACGGTCTACGTCCCTCTGGACATGCAGAGGCTTTCTCTTGGGTTTTTGACATCCTCTACCACTCTGACCGCCTCCCTGAATAGACTTTTGTGATCTGTGATGCGTTAAAAAGCAAACTTATTCGTGACAAAATAAGTTCCACTCAAGTTCCCTGCAGCACATTCCAAAATCTCCATCTTTTCATTTGAGAGCCTGTTCTCGCCTGCAGCATGTCGACCATCTTCTTCAGCTCGGCGGGCTTTATTCCCGAGGCGTGCTGCATGGTGAAGCCCTTGAAATTCTCGACCAGGACGAAGCCGTTGATCTGGGTCTCTTCGTTCTCCAGCAACTTCTCCAGGATCACGCAGTACGCTCTCAGGATCTGTGACGCACAAAGACTCATTTTTCTTAACAAATTCTTCAGGATATACCTCGCCGCCCTCTTTGAGGCGCCGCTGTGGTACCTCGTCGAATGTGATCTCCTCCAGGTCCCAGTTCTCAATGTTGAAGAGCAGCACCACGCGGCCGTACTTGTCCCTGCTGGGCAAAACCACGGGATACCCGGCCTCGATGGTGCTGCGGACGGCCTCCGGGGTCAGGTTCTCAAACAGCTCGGGGTATTCCTTCCTGAACCGCACGTAACCTAGACAACACACAGCACACGCACACGTGAGTTTCGGTTGGACAAGCTTAACCTTAACGAAAGGTCTTTGATCTAAAATGTAACGCTTTACGTTATCCGGACATCCAAAAATATCCATATTGTCCACCAAAAAGACAAGTCCCCAAATTGTAACTGTGTGTCTGATTGATGTCCCCACAATATGGCTAAAACAAGTTCGCACACACACATCATAACCAAGTGATCAGCTGCATTCTCTTATGGAGCACTAATGGTTCCCAGACCCTTTGTCTACAGTGTGAGAGAACACAATGACCCCACTATGCAATCGACAGTGCTGCTCTGAGCCTCTTCATGCCCATGCTCCAATTAACCCAGAGCACCTCTGTGTGTGTGTGTGTGTGTGTGTGTGTGTGTGTGCATTTTTACTAGCAAGAAGTAATTAACCCCAAAAAACAAAGTTCACGTTCACATCACATTCCCCTCTCACACTAAAAAGTGCTGCTTCTCTATATTCATAAATGTGTGTGCACGTGTTTTATCCTGCGTTTCTTTCTTTGTCTTCAAAACAAAAGTCAAACAGTGTTTATTGGCCTCGACAAAGTAAAATGCGGGTTATATTTGTCCTTGAGAGAATCAAAGCAGTGGTTAAATTTGACATCTACAGGAGTAGTATACTGAAGTTTAGCTGGTTACTTGTCATCTCCTCTCCCAGACACATGAGCACACACGCTGTGAGTTCATGGGTAAAAGTAAAAGTTGTCCCATTTGGACACAAAGGAGGGCTTTGTCTAAATGGGAACTTCAGAAGCATCTCCAAGCCCCCAATTAATGACCGCATGCCGCCCCGTCCCATTGATGGGAGAGATTTTGTGCAAACCAGGAGCACAAAAGAGGTCTCCCCCTCAATCAACGGAGCCACCGAAAAAAATGCGTTCAACCGAGTTTCGCCTCGGTTTTGTCTCTCTCTACCACAGGAACTAAATCCTTTACCCACCACTCACCCTTCATGAGCTCGTGGGCTCTGACGACTTCAAACTTGCGAGCTCTGAGGAAGCGCAGCATCAGAGAGTCCGGTTTTCCCCCGAACTGGTCCAGCACCAGTTTGGCCAGATCGTCCCCCTCCGCCGCTCTCTCCTTCATCGCGGCCCGCAGCTCCTTCAGGGCCGACGCCCGCCTCTCATCCGTCTCGGTCAGCTCATCCTTGGCCTGAGAGGGGGGGGGGGGTGGACGAACACATTGGACAAATCAAATGTTGTGGCTTGAATCTTTTTATTTGAATTCATCTCTAAATGCTGCCCTGCAGCTGTTACTGCCTGCCTCACCTTCTGCACGGTGTGTGCGGGCAGATTTTGGCACGGACCAAACACCGGGCCGTGATCCTTCACCGTCAAGCGCTCCAGCTTGGACCTCATGGCCTGCTCCTCCTCTGACACCACACGGAAAGATCCAGTCTGCATAGAGAAAAGGGAAGCTTTGGAAACAACTCACATCGGGTTTTTTAACTGCCCCGAAAATACTTCGACGGCGGGCTCATTACAACGACTTTTGGGTCGCGAACCCACAACCCAATCAGACTCCAAATTCGATGCACACCAGTGAACGGGGCCGGTTAATCTGCTTCACATGATTACAGAACAGATTTCTAAAGGCCTCGAGAAAAGAAAAGAAAAAAACAGCTTAAAGGTCCATCCAAGAGCCGGCATCCACTGAGGCCCGCCGCACACACACACACACACACACACACAACCACACACACACACTGTGTTAAACTCACAGCAGCCATGGTTGGACGTCTCCCGACAGCTTGGTTGGACCCCGAGGAGGAGGAAGAAGTGGCACAAACGCAAGATGAAGCACGTGAAGCCGTTTGTCATGCGTGAGGCCAAAAGGGAATCAGAAAGGCATTCATCCAGTTTGTGTGCTGCATTACAAAATAATACTGATCTTTTGGATCACTGAATCATTTCTTACTCATCATCAGTGGAGCAGACATCCTTTTACAGAAGCCCCACACAGAGACACAAACACAGCGAATGACCTCATCTGGCCCGGGGTTGCTACTCGGGTTTTAATATTTTTATACTACGGAGCCGAGCACAATAATGATAGATAACTCTGAGATGCAACTTGCACACCTTCAGTACAGCATGACCATGTTTTTGTAAATATGAACGCTTACTTGAGTGACTTGCCTTTAACAGGAATGAAAAAACAATATCTGCCTTCTAAAAATGAGCTTGATGTAGTGTGTCGAAAGCACATTGTGTTACAAATTAAATTCTTCAAACCATCCGAAACTTCAAATGAATTTAAAAACAAATGATTTGGCCGGATAATATTGAGTTAGCGGCATGAAGGCAAATAGTCACAGATGCTCTGTCAGCTGTGTGTGACGGTGTGAGGCTCGTAACGCATCACGTATGAAATATTAATCAACAACTGTCATCTGTTATAACAAGAATTGTTGATTACTTTTTTATCATCTAAAGAAACACAAACGATATGATGCTTATTGTCATTCATCTGTATTTCCTGAGCTACGTTAGGGTTCTTTGATCAGAGGAGAGACGTCTTACCTTCAGGCGCACGGGATGAGAGGAGCGGACCGAGTGGCCGAGGAGGCGGCGAGGGGAGAGGGGATCAAGAGGGGAGGAGTTATTCCAAACGCCACTCAAAGCGGGATTCAAATGACAAAGTGGATTACAATGAGGGGCTAATCTGCACCATGCAACATGCAATGGGATGGGGGGGGAGGAGAGGTGTGCAGGTCTGGATCATCCCTCTGGGGTTGCAGGGGCGTTACAGAGAACGCGTCAAACACTTTCCTTTCAGAAGCACATGCATGGGGAAAATATTTAACACATGACCGCAACTTAAACCAGTCCCAAAAAACGGAAAAGAGAATAAGCAACTAGTAAAAGAGGATTTGGCACATCAAGGATTGGTGTGTTTTGCACCTGTGGACCAATCTGGTCTGGTGGTTATTTTCATCCCACTAAATAAAAACAACAGCGAACACAGACATAAATGAAAGAGAAATAAATCAATAAGAAGACGCATTCATTTCTTTTCTTTTTTAAGGGGATTCTTTATTTTTGTTAAAGTTTACCTCTTCAACTTCACATCAAACCGACTTCACATCAGACCTTTGACCCAGAACACGTGACATGAAAGGTGGACTTTGAGCTCGAGAGTCTCGCGCCCGTTTGAACGTCACATGGGGGAGACGACCTCCCGCCAAGCTCTCGCGCTCTCACCTCCGCGCGCTGCACTAGTTCCTCGAAATCCTCCTCAGAGGGCGCCGCCCGTTTTGACACCCGCATTGTGGATTACTTACTCGGTTCCTCGTAGCAGACAGTAGGCTGTAAATACGGCTCCTAGAAACTGATCCTTTTATATTGTTCAGCAGCACGACCACAAAGAGGAAGATTACACATCCGTGATTGCACCACATTAGACAACTTGCCCATCTTCCAGCGCCAGTTAATAGTTAATAAATAGCTGAGGATTGTGTTCGCTGAGAGGCCTTCTGCCCTTTTGACCTTTTTCAGACCTTCTTTAAAAAAGAGAGGTTTTAAGAGTTGTGCATATTGCATATTGTGCTCCTGTGGAATAAAGCCTGCCGCTATAAAGCAGAGCTGATGAGCTCCGGACCTCCCTCCTCCTCACACTGAGGCCTCTTTCCTCCACAACTGGCGAAACGAACGCCACTGCGCACTGTTGCATTCTGTCCCAAATAATGACTTTTGATAACTCTAGATTACCATCCCATTCATGATTATTCTAAAGTGGTCATATTTCTAACAAACTAAAAATATGCTTAATCTATATTAAAACGGCTACTTGACAACACTTAAGTGCCGTTGTTGTTTTGGGACATGTAATTCCTTATTTACATGTGTATATATTATTTCCTATACAGCTTTACTATATTGTTTTATAGGACAATATTTTAAAGAGTGAAAGAGAAAATTGAAGTTATGAAAATGTCCATTCTGAATTCATTATAAGCAACTTTTGCACAGCGAAAATCGCTCCTGTATCTTTAATCTGATCAAGACTTGTGAGATCAATAATCATGAGGACAGAAACAATAAATGCAGTTCTCCTTGACAGCTGTACAAACAAAGGATTATTTTTACACGTGAAATGCAAAAGTTTCTAACAAAAAAAACACAAATGTTAAACAGTGGGGGGGCATTTTCGCGTCACTAGTGTTGATCAGATGACTTTTTACAAATGCAAAAAACAACATTCATGACATTATCATTGGCACTTTTATTTTTGCTGTGTAAGTTTTTCTGGCAAGAAACTCACACCGTCTTCCTTTTTATTCTCACGTCCACCGATCACATGACAGACTAAAAGAGGAATAGTGACTCAATAGAGACAGTTCAGAACTACAACTTCATAAACAAAATAAAATTGAGTGTCAGTGGGACCATGTAAAGTACTGCGGTGTCCTCCTTGATTTGATTTCTAGACACAAATACAAAGAATGTGCAAGTAAAATACAATAAATTGTGAGTTGGCAGCATTACTTATTGATCTTTTCTTCTCTCTGCGCTTATATTTAGAGCTCATCAATGTGTCCCCAACCATGATAAAGAACTAAAAGCACTTTACAAATAAATAGCTCATGTTTTCACCATCAATGCATCTCTTCTTTGTTATCAGGATATTTAACCTCTTAAGGCATCAGGAAGTCAGGTTACAATATGCCAGTTTACTGGACAAAGGCATTATGTGTTGGTATGTGAGAAGTAGTAGAATGTAGATCTAAAGTGACAGGGTTTACCAAATGGACCTGGGTCAGAGGAAACACCACCAAGTGAAGAACCCTCCAGCAGTAGAGTTTAAAACACCTTAACAAACTGTGCTTTATGGAAATAAGAAGCTTCCAGTTGGAATTACTTTTGAGTAAATTGTGTAAATATTGTGATAATGACTTACTGACTTGATTAACTGAATTGTACGTACAACATGGCCTTTTGTTTCCAGTGGATTCCCCTTAAAGGCTTTCTTTTAGTTTGAAGGTCCAAAGCATGTCGCAATACAAATCTAGTGATAAATCAGCAAACCACTTTTGTTCCCTTGTGCCACTTTCAGTCTTTCAACACACTTATCATCGCAGTTCCTCTTTACATCAACAGAAGAAATGATTTTGCATAAATTGTCCCGACTGCTTTATGAATTTTTAAAACAATATTTAAAAAAACGATTCAACGTCCGCATCTGTTTTTTCGGGCTCCCTTTTACATTAAAAAAAAAAGCACCAGAGTTTGGTGTAACAGTGCGCAAGCAAACCTATTTCTTCTTTGGTGATGGGGGGGGGGGGGGGGGTAGTTTGTCTTTCAGTGCAAAAGTGAGGCGCGGTCGCCTCAGTCCCAAAGCGTCAGACCCGCCATGACGCTGAAGCCCAGCAGGATGAAGAGCACCTTGAGGAGCTGCTTCCCGGGGGAGTTGAGCTCGTGCGGCAGGATCTCCAGGAAGGTGATGTAAACGAACGTGCCGGCGGCGAGCCCCTCCAGGACGGCCTGGATGAGCGCCCCCGCCGCCAGCCGGGCCTCCATCACGCTGATGCCGATGGCGATGCCTATCGGCGACATCAAGGCAAACACTCCGATGTAGGCGGCCACCCACAGCGGACGCACGGCGCTCTGGACCAGCTTCACCGACAGGCTGAACACGATGATGCTTTTGTGGACCAGGATAGCGATGCAGATCTCCAACACCTGGGGGGGGGGGGGGGGGGAGCAGAAAGAAAACTCATTATCAAAGCTCCCATAGAGAACAAAACGATAGTAAAAGCGTGGATCATTTCGTAGTTTGAGCCAAGAATGTTTGCCCCGTGCTGTTGTTGCCATGGTAGCCACGTGTTTGTTATCAGTCATTTTAAGGTCATCGCTGCCAATCAAAGAGGAAGCCCGTTTTACAGTCAAATTTAGATTTCTTCACTAGTTTTCTTAATAAAGTGCAAGGAATTTCAGATGTTTCATTGACCATTGTATCGATTAAGAGTTTATTATTTATTTTTACATCAAACAACAACCTAGAAGGATGTAAAAAATGAAGAAAGAAAAAAACCTGTTCTAAAACCGACAACAGCAGAGGATCTTTCAGTATCGGCCACATGGACGGTACGCTCGGACCGCTTAGGTTGTCTTGTGACCACGAGGTGCAGATCTGACTCTCATGACGGCCGGATTCCTTTCCCGTCTATGAACTCAAACCCTGCTTTCTTCTGGTCACATGGGGCTCGTTTTTGTACTGCAGCCCTTTTCTCTGGGCCAAGAAGAGCCCCGGAGGGTAACTCGTAACAAAAGAAGGATTAAAAGTGGCTTTTTGTGTCACCTTGGCGTCCGTGTTCTGCAGGCCGATGGCGAGGCCCTCAAACACCGAGTGGAGCGAGAGGGAGAGGAAGAGCATGAAGGAGCGGAAGGGCGAGTGAGCCTGGAAGTCCACGTGGACGTGGTGGCCGCTGCCCTCCAGGTCGGGGCCGGTTCCGTGGCCGTGGCCGTTTCTGTCGTCCGGGACGAGGGGGGCCCTCTCCTCCCGAGTCCCCCGCATCTCCCGACAGTTCAGGACGACCCTCTCCAGGATGAGGACCATGAAGAAGCCGGCGGCCATGATGAACTCTGCAAGGGGGAAACTGGTCTGTTTGGGGCCGACAGAGAGAGGAATCTTCAAAAACACGTTTTTGTGTATTATTCACAATAAATGATCAGATAGAACATTCTGCTTATTGACAATATTGACATACATTTACATGACAGAGATACATTTTAATACAGACAATTGTTAGCTGCAGCCCGTGTGTGTAGGCTTTCTACGTTGCTCCGTACTTGGACGTACCTCCACCGACCGAGCGTCCAGCTCAGCCTTTATGTCGGACAGATAATCTGGAATGATGTCGAGAAAACATGCTGCCAGGAAAACCCCTCCGGCGAAGCAGCTGATCAGACTCAGAACTGTGCGGTGGTTGTCTGCAAATGCATGACAAAAAAAGAAAAGAAAATCATATATTGTGTTTTGACATGAAGCTACGCACAAGGGATTAATTACAGAGGACAAATAGCATCACGTGCAGAGTAAACAAAGCCTATGTTCCAATTGCAGCATTTTTGTGCATTTCTAAAAAGTTAATCTGTCTGTTATTCACGGTTCATGGTTCGGAGCAAATGGGGCGTTTTACCGTTTGCGTTAATAAAGTTCTTATGAATTGGTTGAATGTTAGAAACATGATCTCTGTAAACAGAAGCATTGATTGTAGACCCCAAACATTTACACAAAAAAACGCCAATCCTGCTTTGAGTTTTGAATTGTTAGAAGATCACGTGACACAGCATGACCACGAAAGCACAAGAGTCCAAAATGACTCTGCAGATGCGATGGAACGAAATGACTCTCACTTCCAGTTCACCACCCAGACGTCCCTCTCACGTTACACTAATCAGTCAGGTGACCATTTGTTAATGGCAGTGATCAATTTACACATTAAGGTTGACATAAATCACATTAACAAGATACAGGAATCAGTCAACAGTGTCCTTTCATTGACCACGTTACCACTGTTCTCTAATCAGCGGGTTAATGGAGTCACAGTTGATAAAATCAATAGCGGCTCGTTGCCTTCACAACATGTACGTTATCTGCAGTGAGGACACGTGACTCCGCGAGACGGACGGAAACACTGACGTGATCGGTTACTTTATACCTGTTTGTGCTTTTATTTTAAACATTTATGTGTGGTTTGTCGCAAATGAATCAGCGACTTTTCCCCTTTTCACTTCGGCGTCTGAGTAACGAAGCGACAAGGAAGACAATCCATTTTAAATATTTGAGATGTTTCCGGTAATTCCCGTGGTTTAACTTGAGTTTTCTGACGCAATCAAAGCCCCCCCCCCCCCCGACGTCTTTGGTAACAGTGAAGAATGCCACGACAATAACCGCCAGTGTTAAAACGTTTACCTGCTGCTGTTTAAATGAACGTGAACTTACCTGTCCCGTGTGTGTCTCTGAAACATTTGACCCGAGCGGGGATAAATCCAAAAAAGAGAGTCAGGAGCAATAAACCGATCAGAGCGCCTATTTTCACCTGGAGCAAGAAGTCCATGTTGGTGCACAAAATGCTGTCCGTTCAGGAGAGAGGTTCGCTACCCGACTGAGCTAACATTGAATCAGATACGAAGGGAGCCAGAGATCCGCGAACCGACAGGAAGACAAGAGTCTCTCCCCCCCCCCCAGAAAGCAGCGGCGGCCACTGTTGTTATTTACAAGCGGACCGCCAGTTCCGACTACGGTGGCCGAGGAGGGCAAAAATAACACCAATTCGCGAAACTGTAAACCACAACTAAAACGTATACTATATGTACATACAAAATAAAAAAACAGAGAAACGTTCTGGTAGAACCGTTAATTATTGTGTCATAACTTTTTTGTTAATTTAATTTTGATTCACCAGAGTTTCTTTCATTACATTATTGGTGAAAGAAGATCACAGAAGAAAACTTCTAGACAAAAATATATTTTTTACACAAACACAAACCTGCACTGTTCATGCTGAAGGTCTCTGTTATATCAAACATTGCCAATATACACATGTTGACGACGTTACCCTGCATTTGACTTGATTTTTTACATAGTTACTGTCTCTGCACTATATGGATAACAGCATTTATTTTATTTTAATACAATCAAAACACAGGAGTTTTACACTGTTTTATCTTTAACTTTAGGCTACAGCAGGAGCCTTGTTTTTGCAGTATGTAAACAGTATGATACAAATATGAAATAGTACATTCATAATAAAACCTCATTGTAAAGACTGAAGCCCAAATAGAGAACATAAACAGTGCCTTAATAATAACTTCAATCTTCTTTTAATAATTCTTCTTTTAATGTCATTCATTGACTTTTTAAATCATTCTTTTATTGACCAGAGGGTGGCGCCATCTCACCACATTTCCACCCTTCCTCACCGGGCCACCGCCGCGCTTGCGATGGGAATCGATGACGACATCTTCCTGCGCCGGATATGTTTGCCTCCATCGATCAGGAGCCCCCGAATGCTGATGTGTTACAAGGAAGCCTCGCCGCAGGGAGTCTCGTGAGTTTCCTCCTGCGAGTCAGTCAAGAATAAAACAGTGGAGGTGAAGCGGCGGCGGGTCACAGGTCGATGTCAAAGAAAGACGCGGCGGAAGAGATCGAATGGCGGTGAGAGAAACGGGACGCGCGCGACAGAGAGAGACGGGGGGGGACAAGCGACTGATTCACCGCTACGGCTCTGCGAGGGGACCCGGGAACAAGCCCGAGCTCCACAAACTATGATCGAAGATACATTTTGGTGTCTCTGTGTAGGAAAGACTACGTTAAAAAAAAATTATGTTGGATTTTCTCCCCCTTTAACGCCGTATTTCACTCAACTGAATCGCTGTTAAGCTCTGTCAGAATCCAGCTCATTAGATTACTACCACTACTTAGTCGTGTCTGTATAGTGGCTTATTAATTAAACATTGTCTTTATTCACATGCTAGTTTACAAAGATGAAAAAACTTAATCAAACCAACAGAGAAACATCAAAAACAAGCCACTGACAGATGTGCATCAAAAGTTGAAAATGTAGTAGCAATGTTGTAGGTATTCTGACATAATAATTGATTACTCAAAAATATCTACAAGAAAAGGTCTAGAACTACAAAATTGAGTCAATACAACGTTAATACATCTTAAGAGATGAGAACGTAGAGTTATCAAATCTTCACTTTTAGCTGAATCAATACATATTTAATAATAGTTAGATATCAAGTAATACTTAATGCCCACAGCAGGAAGTTTAAGCGTGCAGCATAATAAAATGCATGTCTATTAAGCTGTTTTTTTAACTTTATTTTTAAGGAGTTGAAGAACAGCATGATCATTTTGTGTTCTTGACCCACAGCCCAAAGGGAAGGTTGGCACAAAGGGAAAGAAGCAGATCTATGAGGAGAACGAGGCGACTCTAAAGTTCTACATCAGAGTCATCCTAGGAGCCAATGTAAGAGCCTCGGAGCTGTTTTTACCGTCGAAAGAAATGCAAAACTATTGAGAGTGGATCCCCGCTCTGGTAGTTCACTTGTGTGGTATTTGTGTTAATCAGACTTACATCCCACTCCCGTCTCATCCAAACCCATAAATACACTGCTGTTCCTTCGCAGGCAATATACGCCGCCATCAATTTTTTGGTTTTCTACAGTTCGTCATCATTTTCGACATGGGTGAGTGCACGTTATCAACATCACTTAAAGTCTCAATACACCACAAATGTGACCCCAGCCTTTTAACGCCTCGCGTGCCTCCTGCAGCTCCTGCTTGTGTTCGCCCTGGCCGTGTATGTCGGGAGTTACCGCTCCATGTCGGCCATGGCCAAGCCAGCGTTCGCCGATGACGGAGCTCTCCTGGACGGAGGAATAGACTTGAACATGGAGCAGGGAATGGCTGAGTAAGTAGCCCCAACCCCCCCCCCCCCCGCCCCCCCGCCCCCCGTAGAGCGGAGGAAGAGGATATATTTGTTGACTGCTATTGAGAACTTGATTTGTTGTTTTAGGTGTTTCTATCACATGATTCTTTAGTCATTCTTTAAGTAATTTAGTATGTAAAAATGTTTTTTTTTCATATGCTTCGTTAGTCCTTGCTGAAGAGGACAGCGTTGTCCTTCTATGTGCACAGCAGCACGTCATTTTCCTAGTGATGTTTTATTGTACGCGCCTGGTTTCAGGCACCTCAAGGACGTCATCCTGCTCACAGCCATAGTGCAAGTGCTCAGCACCATCTCCTCTTATTTCTGGTATCTTTGGCTTCTGGTAAGACAAAGTCCCTGATCAATCCTTAGAGATATCGGTTCATCCTCTGACCGATTTCTCCCTTCCTTGTCTCACAACATCTTGTTTTCTTTCTTTGTGTGTGTGTGTGTGTGTGTGTGTGTGTGCGTGTGTGCATGTGCGCGTGCATGCGTCAGGCCCCGGCCCGAGCCCTCCACATGCTGTGGGTGAACATCCTGGGCCCCTGGTTTATGGCAGACAGCCCGTCGGCCCCGGAGGAAGTGAACGAGAAGAAGCAGAGAAGACAAGAGCGCAGACAGATGAAGAGATTCTGATGCTGCGGGTCGGACGGAGGCAGTATTTTTATACACAGAATCTAATATACAGATAGCAAGGAACTCGTAAGTTATTCAGGAGGACATTTTGTTATTAAGTTAAACTCTGTCCAAATCTCATACTGTGGCATCTTCTTATTGCATGTTTGTTTGTTTTTCTGCTTTCTTCTGAAATCCAATTTTTGTGCTTCAGCTATTAAATGTGTTCCCTGCTTGGATAATGTCACGGTCCAAATCTCATTTATTCTCATGCAGGGATTTGAGTTTGTTGCTTTTGCACAATTCCGCCCCCAGCAGATGTCCCTTAAACCCCTGATACTGTCACCACAATGAGCAAGACGTCACGTCTTTTGGTGATGAGAAATTTGTTATTTAAGATAACTGGGTGCACCTGAAATGTTATGTAACAAGTGCCTATAGTGTCATTCCAGAATTTCAGCCTCTTCAATAAAAGGTAGGAATGGTAGGAAGACCATGATACACTGCTGTATCAGTATAGAGTTATTCATGTTTTTGTAGGAACCTCAATAATTCCATTTAGTCAAAGTGTAAAAAAATCATACGAAAACTTCTGTTGGGGCGGCTTCTTTGCTTTGGAAACAACACGTAATAAATAAACAAGCTCACTCATCCAAATAGAAACGGCTACATTTTTCAACGGGGATTAAAGTGTCTTCTTCTTTTTTCATTTTGGCAAATAAAGAATCTTCCTCCACATTCTTCAAGCCATGAATGATGAAGCCGTATTTCTCTTAAAAACAACTGTCTAGTTCACGCCTTGTAGATCATTTCTTTAAACTTGATGCTCAACATGTGAAACACTGGCACTGCAGCCAAAGAATGGGCTTTAGAAGACGGCAAGCAGCATGTTATCATTTGGTTATTTTAAATAGTTTGAGATAATCTTAAGACCGATGAATAAACATCCCACTAAAGATATCTGCTGCCACTAATCAGACAACCACCGTTTTTTTTTCTTCAAGTGGCTCTTGGCTCTGCTCACATATTTGAGATTAGAGATTTAAAATGAAACCTGACAAATTAGCTCGTGGATGACAGTTTAATCCCCAAATACGGAAAAAAAAACGACAACCACTTTTCTGTTTCCATCCGGTAAGTTGAGCCTGAGTCCTCAGGGGAACCTTTTTTTTAAATGTATTATCAAGTCTGCTAAGTGACTTTATCCTTTCTTTCCAGTGTTGACAGAGTGTATTTAGTGATTATGTCCATGCTCAGACTGCACAGATAGTGAGTGGGCTCCCAAAGCCCAGATACGCTCCAAATATAATTGAGGATTTCTCATTGTTGTTTCATCCGAGCTCAGCTCAACAAGCAAAAACCTGCATTCAGTTTTCAAGGAGAATCGCCCGTGATGCTGCAAATCCTGCTAAAAGGAAACAAAGCAGAAACCCATTTACAAAGTTTGCCTTGATTTATCCAAACAACTCTCCCTCGCCTGAATGTATTCCCCCGAGAGATTTGTTTCGAAACGACTGCTTTTTGACTTTGTAAGCGTCCTGCCCTCCTTCATTCCTGCCGTGTGGTCCTATGCTGTCTCTATTATAGGGTTATAAACAAAGTAACCAAAATGAGAGCAGCACGGCATCCAGTTGTCGGGTCCAATCCCAGATGTGGGCTTTGAGAGGGGCCATGTTGCAGTGTAATTAGCACCGGAGCCCTTCTGCCCGTGGTCCCGCCCCCCCAAAAAAGAATCACAGTTACATGTTTGTATGAACCAATCGTCCACATAGAAACTCCCTCGTGAGAGCGTCCTTCTTCCTTCTTCCTTCTTCCTTCCTTCTCTAAAGGTTCCTTCTGGCTGAGATTAAAAAAAAGGACACTTGGTATGTTTTTGTTCTAAACTTTCCTCCTTTTCTTTCTCAATAGCACAGCGTTTGTCTCTGCTATTGCTTCGAGGGTGCAACACGAAACAGAGAAGTATGTCCCAAAATAACTTGTTGCATGTGAGAGTCCCTGTCTTGGCTCCTGATTTTAGAGAGAAAAGAAGAAGAAGAAAAAGAGAGAGAGAGGTTCTTGTTTACCACGGCAGTAAAAAAAAAAAAGGGTTCATCCTGACAAGATATATTGAGGGAGTCGAAGCTTCGTTCCATTTCCCAGGCTTTGTGTATAAAAAAAAAAAAAACCTCAATTATCGAAGCCAGAGAAAATAAATGCTGAAGTCAACAAGAAGCATCAAACCTGAGCTCGAAAAGTTGAAGTGGAGCCTTTTTTTTCTTCTTCTCATTGGCTCCAGCGGGACCCCGGGCCCTCACATTTCAGATCTCTTTACACCCAGACAAAACAGGAAATTGGGGGGGGGGGGCATTTTGGGCAGAAGTCGATCCTCTGACCCTCGAACCACAGCGCTCCCTGTCTTTGAAGTGAAGCGAGAGAATCGCCAGCAATTTACATTGGATGCAGAGTGCGCTCCCTTGAACATTCAGCCTCCGCCGTGTAAACAGAATCAGAGCCCCCCCCCCCCTCCGAGTGTTTGGCAGGGCGGGCGCTTCGCAGTCTGCTTGAAGTTTAGGATCTACGCCGTGTTTTGACTCAAACTTAACTGACCCAAACACCTCTGGCGGGCCGGTGGGAGGGGGGGGGGGGGGGGGTCCCGGCGAAGGGCTGGCTGCCATTAGCGCTTTTCTCCTGCCAATAACAAACAAGCTGTACTTTTTTTTACCCAGCTTTCTCCCTTGGTTTAAAGAGGACCCACAGCTCCCAACGTGGCCTTAAAGAGAAGCTGTTGGGCAATCTGTGTGTGTGTGTGTGTGTGTGTGTGTGCGAGCATCATCGTTGGTGGCAAACATTCAACAGCCCTTAGAGATCTTCACCTCTGTTCAACATCTGGCTCCGTCTCCGGCCGGTCGGTCCTCTGCTTCCCCGTCTGTCACCCAGCTGAAGGCACATCCATGAAGCGACTTAACGTGCCGCAGCCTTTAGCAGATTAATATCATGTTTATTTCATGGAACGTGCTGCTTTTGGACTGTAGCGCATTTAAAGGTGAAAATAAAATGTAGCTCTGCGATCATCGCTTTTTGGATGGTTGCCGTGTTAAGACGAAAATAAATATAAGGTGCTGCATCCCAAAAAACACCGTCTCTAATTGCATCTTTGCCCGATGAGTACTTATAGAGGGGAACTCCGCCGATTTCACACATTAAAGTCTGTTTGCGAGTCTGAGGTAGTTTTTATTACACGGGGAAAAAGCTACATGAAGCCCTTTGTGGCTCCAGAGGGAGCCGTGTGAAATCGGGATGACTTGCCTCATGTGATGTCACTTGAGTCGGCATCATGCAGCGCTCCTGTTACACGTTTTTTCACAGCGTAACAAATGGATGAGATGTTTCTGTTGTTTTAACGGATGTATCTCTAGAAATCTGAAAAGGATCATCTCATGAATTACCGGGATACAAATGTGATCTTACCTTGAATTAATAGTAATAGTAATATAGTAATATAGTAATATACAACATTAACGAGACAAATCTATACCATTAATTGTAAGGGTGATGTTACTAACAGAGTGACACCCCCATCTCATTCCTGCCGTCGTCTTCTCTTCTCAGTCTCCTCCATCCTCCGATGTTTCCCGTCCGTATGTCTGCTGTCAAACAACAAATGAATAAACGACAACGCCCCCTAAGCATAAAACACACCATTTGTCAGTGCTCCAAAAAACGAGGTTTGAAGCGAGTCTGGAAGACAAAGGCAGTGCCAGTAGGTGCGGATCATCAATCTCAGCTCGGCCTTGTTGGGTCATTTGTAAGAAGTCACTCACTCATTTCTCATCCTCTCAGGATTATGCAATTTCAGGGATAAAATTCATAAAGCAAACGCCATGCAGCTGTAATCAGGAATAAATACCAGTGAGAGATTGACACTATTTTTGATTTGGACCACCACCATCTACAGGAAGTGCTTCCTCTGTGCATGCTTGTACTTGACGTGTATTTGGTGTAATAACAAATCAGGAGACAGGGCAATCTCTCTGTCGTAATGTCTCCAATAAAAGCATAAAACGCCATAAAGTCACGAGCTCCCAAACGCTGCACCAACACGCCACCGGCCGATTCTGATCGCGGGATCCGATGATGAGACGCAGCACCAATTTTGTGGTAAGCACTCAGATACACAAACTCTTCCTGGGGCCACAGCCCACATCAATTCCACCTCCAGTCATTACTTTGTTTGGTTGTGTGTGCTCTTTAAAGAAAGGTCCTGCGTGAGGGGCCGCAGCCATTAGCTGCAGCGGCGGCGCCACCGACCGCACGGCTGAACCAGGATCACTGAGGCTCCATCGCACCGGCTTCTCTTCCTCTTCCTTTGTTTTCATCTCATTTCCTTCCTCATTTTCTCCGATACTGGCCCCTCTCCCCCCCCCACCCACCACCACGATGGAAGTCTAAACAAAGTACAATACTGTGAAAGTAAACAAACGCACAAATATCATGTCCTTCAGCCCTGGGGCCTTCACCAAAAACCAGACCCAGCGTCGGGAGGATCCCGGGACCGGCTGCACCACGGACCGAGTGAAAAGTAAAGTAGAGAAACAAGATGGTGCTAAAATGTCTCTGTTTGGCCTCAGAGGATAGAAAATAGTTCGCTGAGACAAGCGCATCAGAGCCACGCTTTCATTTCAGACCGACTCATTCACATCAGCCTCTTAAATCCTGAGCTCACACGCCGTTCCAACCTCCACCACCAGCCACTGCTAGACATGAGAAAATATGGCGTGCATCCCGTGATCGTGAACGCGGACCGAGCGGTCCGAGGTGTTAGGTCACGCGGGGACCTGCACCTTCTCTTGAATAAACACTAAAATAATCTGAAATGTGACGCAGCGTCAATCAACCTGCGCAGCTGTCAACTTGGCTAATGCATGCATTAACATTAATGAGCTTTTACACACTTTTTACGCAGCCCTTGTGTCCCCCCCCCCCCCCCCCCCCGCCCCCATGTCACGCTATTAGACCTATAATGGAAGTCTAGATTAATGGTTAATTTCCAGGAAACTCCTGTGTTCTGTCATAAAAGTGCTTTCCATTAATTAGTGACTCTGTTCCTCAGAACGAAGGGGGGGGGGCGGGAGCAGAAGAGTGATTAATGAGCTAACCAGTGCAGCCAGCGGCTCGCCTAGCTCCAGTGGTCGAGCGTGAGAAGAGCCCGACCAGCGAGGAGAGGGAAAGAAAATAAATATGTGGCCCTGGAAGGAAAAAAAAAAGAAGAAAAAAAAAAAGTGCATGGAAATTCATTGAAAGGGTAGCTGAGTGCAGTTTCAAAGGGATTGTGGAACATTAGAGCTGAAAGAGAGAGAGAGAGAGAGAGAGAGAGAGAGAAGGAGGCTTGATTACGTCCCTCTGTGGTGCCAGAGGTCCAGCAGACGGAGATGGGTGTGTGCCTGCTCAACTGGGAACTGTTATTGGGAGAGCGGCTCCGGCGACTTCTTGACTGGCCCTTTCTCTCTCCCTGAAGGTGTAGGGTTCGTTCTCCCGAGGGTTTGGGGATGAGACTCCGCAGAGGAGCCGAGGCTCTGAGAAACACACACGGGCTGACAGAACATGCAACACGCTTCAGCTTTGCATCCTCAGAATAACAAACAAAATGAACATTTCCGACTCGTTCGAGCAAACACGCTGGCCCCAGTTCAACTTTGGGTTTCAGCTTTGAGCAAAATGAGCAACGGAGGCGGAATATAAAGAAAGTCGTAACTTATTGCGCTTTTTTAATGGAAACATGGTGCATTGTTTTCCTTATGCTAAGTTATCCTGCCGCTAGCCGTAAGTTGACATTTAAAGCAATAGAGGATCATTTTTTATATCTGTTATTTACATACGAAGCTACTGTCCAAACACTGGCCCTAATCAGTACACTCTAGTCTTTATGCTAAGCTAACGCTGCTAACTGGTAACTTGATAGTGAACAGAACATAAAAATTGCTGTTGATCTTCTCAGCCTCTGCAAGAAAGGCAATACTTGTAATTCCCAGATTGTCAAACCATCCCTCGGCGTTTCGTCACCCCACGGCGGCATTTCTGCCCCCCCCCCCCCCCCCTCCGGGGATCCTCGCGGGCGCCATATTGAGACGGCGGCCTGGCACGAGTCCCAAAGCCACGGCGAACACATCACATCTCCAGCACCGCCGCGCGTGCGTTTTGAGAAGCCGGCCTCCCTCTCTCTCTCTCTCTCTCCCTCTCTCTCTCTCTTGGTGGCGGCCTGTAAGTGGGCAGCGCTTGTGTGCGTGAATGTTTATGCGAAAAGAGAGAAAACCGCCTGCCTCGGGCCGGGGCCCCCTCCCCCCCCCCCCCCCCGTGCACCGTCTCTGGTGCGGAGGAGAGAGCCATTAGGGGAGCGATGAAGCCGATGACATGTTGTTCCTGTGGCGGGCCGCCGGGGGCCCCCAGACTCCTCTGCGTGGGAGCCCTCGGGTCTGCCGCCGGGCCGACACAAAGACGCAGGCCGGGCCCGGGTTTATTTTGGGAGGCGGTTTGGTGCCGGACACCCTGTCTGCTCTCCCGCCAACCTTCATACTAACCCCCCCCCCCCCCCCCACCCCCCCACCCTCTTACAACACTCACAACACACACACACACACACACCTTATCGGCGGCACAGCCACACGCAGGCGACCCGGAGGCGATTACATGGCGTCAGTAACAATTGTTGAACTCACAAAGAATAAAAAACAGGTTTTGAATCATTTGTCCCTGATCCAGTTCAAATGAAGTAAAAATAGATTTGATCATAGTGCTCAGAGCTTTTAAAATTGAACCTTTGTGTTATTTTGTTTTGACATTTTACCGCTTTTTAACACTCAAATCCATCAGGTGACCTTTGATCCCTAATTCCTTGTTATCTAATCATCTTTTCATGTGTGTAAAATACTACTTTGAAAAGAAGAAAATTACATTCCAATCATCTATTGAATGCATAAAAACGGTTGTCGTTTCTGTTGAATATGCTTCTCATCTTCTACTACCTTCCTTCATCTTATTTTGTTTATGCAATCAATGTGCAAACAACGGTAATAATGAGTGTAATTCAATGATCATGTGGCTGCACATTGTAAAAAGACCCTGTATCCCTCCGTTTGTCCTCTTCATGTATATATATATATATATATATATATATATATATACTGTATACTTTAGTTCTGCAGACAGTTGTCTGACTATTGATTGAGGATTCAGGTCATTTGAGAGAGCTTTATTCTCATTGCCTCTGATGTAATTACACATCCAATGTCCAATGAGGCTCTGGGCCGTACAGAGATATTAATAATGTAGATGTGTTGCACTTGGTCCCTGTGTACATTAGCCAATCCATATGCACACGGCTGTTTCATTGCACGCTTTGGAACTGGTTTTGTCCATCGATGCGTCCCACAGGTCAATGCCACCACGTCTCCCACTGGGTGAGGTCAGCTAATGTCATTGCTGCTGTTAATATTACCTGTACGCTTGAGGCCAATGTGAAGACAAGCACATCCCTTTTCATTGTCACTGCCTTCCGTTGTGAGTGTCATAAGTAGCACTACATTTGGAAAATGTGTTTTAAATTAGATATAGAAAGTTATCAATAGAATAATGATTTGTATTATAAAATTCTTGCAGACGTTTGTTTCACACAAAACACATGGTGATAAAAATCCCGTGTTTCCACTTTGACAGCTTCATGTGTAACTCAGTGTTGAGTATTAGGAATGTATGTTACACCCTCTTTGATTTATGTGCTTGACCCAGCCGAACTAATAAACCCCATATGGCTTTTCTTTTCTTCTCCTGTTGACAACCAAATGTCTGCATTTTGCATTCGATTGGTCTATCTATCCAGAAATACAAATTAAAAAAAGAAAAACATATATATACATTTTTTAAAGGATAAAAAGGTCCTTTATTGTTTTCAATAAATGTACTATAAATCTTAATGTCTGTGAGTCCCAGTGGTGTTTATGCAGCCACTGAAACATTCAACTGACGAAGCTCTTCCAAAACACTTCCCACTCTGCATCTGATTGAGTTACACTGGGAAACACATTTTAAACAGGTGCCCACACACGCACTCTCACACACACACACACACGCACACACACGCGCGCGGCTCTCCCCTTTTTCCTCGACTCTCTCCTGTCACTGTAACTTGACTCGGACGTCTTCAGCAGCCCCGTCGTCCCTCGCATACCTCAGTAGAGGCCTGGTCCTGGTACTCCGCACCCATACTGAAACTGACACTCAGGGGGGGAACTCTACTGATATGAGGTGTGAAACCCCCCCCCTCTCCCCTCTCTCCCCTCCCGGGGGACGCTGCTGGACTAATCCCGCTGTCGTAACACCCACTTCAACCAACGCGAGTTGTTAAAATTCCACTCTAGAGCTGGCACAGAGACGGGCAGCGGAAGGACTGGCGTGATGCCACTTGGGGATACCCCAGTGTTTCCCCTGCCATTATTTATTAACACTGGGCTACAACCCCCCCTGACCCTAATTCCCGCTTTACCCACTATACCCATGCCTTACCCCCACTTTACCCCCACTTTGCCCATGCTTTACCCCCACTTTACCCCCACTTTACTCCCACTTTGCCCATGCCTTACCCCCACTTTACCCCCACTATACCCATGCCTTACCCCCACTTTACCCCCACTTTGCCCAGGCTTTACCCCCACTATACCCATGCCTTACCCCCACTTTACCCCCACTTTGCCCATGCCTTACCCCCACTTTACTCCCACTTTGCCCATGCCTTACCCCCACTTTAACCCCACTTTACTCATGCTTTACCCCCACTTTACTTGTGCTTTACCCTCACTTTGCCCGCACTTTACTCATGCTTTACCCTCACTTTGCCCCCACTTTACTCATGCTTTACCCCCACTTTGCCCCCACTTTGCCCCTGCTTTACCACTTTGCTCGTTGATTGTCATGTAAAGCTAGTCTACCAAACCCCACTGTACTAAATGGCGGCTGTTGATGTCATTTTGCACTTTGCGACTCAGGTTCCTTTTCACGACATGCCAGAGAGTCTACAGCGGCCTTCAAGTATGAGGTGACGCAACATGGCGGCCTCCGTGAAGAGGAGCCGCTAACATTATTGCGGATTTGGTGTTGTTACCCAAACCAATTTCAACCGTGACGCATGAACCCTGACCAATCCAAGCATCGAGTACTAGCTGATCTCAGGCGGCGAAGGGCGAGTCTTGCCAGAACCACAGCAGGATTTGAATTTATTGACTCACTCCATTTGACAAGCTCAACATTTATGTTTTGAGATTTGTTTACTGAATGGTCTTAGTCCTTATTATTGCACTCTTATGATTGTGGTATTGTAATTAATTAATGCACAATTTATTCAAATGTGCTTAACGATAACACAACTATAAGCTCTTATTGTAATGATCAATAACATCCAGGAGGTATTGTTATTTAGGTATCACCTTGTATTAAATACTTCATGGTCTAAAAGCTCAATGTTTTTCACCATTTTTGAGAATGGAATATTTCTTAGAAAGTAAAGTTAAAGAGTGGACAACTTCATTATTAATTAGCAAAAGATATTTCTAATTTTTATTTTTTTAAATATAATAACAATAATTTGCACACATAATATGAGGGCAATAAAACAAATACCATACGTTGATTGCATCATAATCAAATACAGTCGAGGAACTATTTGGAATCCTTAAGCTGTTATTTTGTATTTTTTTCTCCTGTGATGTTCACGCTGCAGAGCGTTTCCACTTTGGGCAGAGCCGGATGTTGCGTCTTTAAGAGTTAAGAAACTTGAAACCTATCGTGTTTGCGCAACAATCAGTTCGACTCCCAGCCGCCAAAGTGTCTAGACTGGCACATGATGGCGGGAATCAACCAATGGCTCCAGAGCTTTCCTCTGGGGCCCCGAGAGAGAGAGGGAGAGGGAGAGAGAGGGAGAGAGAGAGGGAGAGGGAGGGAGAGAGAGAGAGAGAGAGAGAGAGGGAGAGAGGGAGAGGGAGAGAGAGAGAGAGAGAGAGGAAAGTCAATTCCTGTAGAGTTACAGGCTCAGTGTTTTTGATTTCAAAATAAAAGCATCATGTTTGGAAACTATATATTTTTTCTCAGTAGGAAAATTAAAAAACAGGATTTAAGAAAAAAATGTAAATCCGACTTTCCAGGACACTGAAAGCAAACTAAAATAACTCGAAATGTTATGAATAGGGCCAGATTATCTGCTCCCTTCAGAATTAGTTCCCTTGCCTTCCCTTTTTTTAGTTTCAATAGTGTAGTTTTTAGAATATGAAGATTAACAGAGGCCTTGGGATCACACAATAAATGAATCTATTTTTTTCATCGACGTAAAAAACTTTTCTTCAACAAATTTGCGCACCACGTTCACCGTTAAAACCTTTGTTTTGAAAATCTCCGTCAAACAACCATTCCGTCCATTCTGTTCGGCTTGACTCCCGTGTGCGCAGCGGCGGCGTGTGTGCATGTGGCTACGCGTGTGCGCGCGTGTGTGTTTACGTGTGTGCGCGTCCGACAGAGACTTGCAGGGGGTGGGGTGGGGGGGGGGGGGGGAGTGGAGAGTGGAGTAATTCCAGCTTCTCTTTAAAACAACTTCTCAGCACGGAATCCTTGTCCCGGAGTTTTGTTTGTTGCGCTGGAGTCCCGGGGACTCTGCAGCGGGATTATCGCTTCCAACCACAGCGACACAAACCACCGGCACGTCGGGTGCTGCGGGGATTTAATTCGAAGTGAAGTGGAAGGATCGCTCACGGTTCAAGAGGTTCACGAAGGCAGAAACTCCGCAAAAAAACGTCTGGATTATCGTTTCCGATGAACGTTCGTGTTCGCGTAAAAGCGACGCCGCTCCCGGAGAGGTCCGACTATGGTGTGTGGATCGTGTGCGGGGATCTCGGCGTGTCGGGGCAGTTGAGGGCTTTGCGCGAGGGCTGCCACTAGTCGCGGCTTTAATTGAGTCGTCGGCGGCGCCGGCAGGTCGCTGCGCGGTGGCCGCGCGAAGCCTTCCCGTGCAGACGTCTTGGCGATGTTTTAACACGACAACGCGTGGTTTTGAAATCACTCCTCTGATGCTGCGGGAGAGCCAGAAAACGGTGACCACCGGCTGCGCATGTGGTGCGCGCCGTGCACAAACCCGCGGTCCTGCGCGTCGGGCGTAAATCGATGTGGCAGCCTCCCGAGACCCGGGCGGGACCGACAGGGCAAAACCAAAACTGTCTAAGGTTGTCGTATGTTCAAGTCGAAACGCTCAGGTCTTGTACGGCGACTCTGGAGAAGCCGTCTGGTCACCGAGAGCGACGGACGGGATGGAGGCAGACGAGGTGAGGAAGGACGGAACGGCCCGTGCGGCAGACACCCGGGAAAGCTGCGCAGACACGAGCAGCGGTCGGTGACGCACGCCGACCCGTTTCCGGGACCCACGGGGGAGGCTGGAGACCTCACGGAGAGCGCCGAGAGGGAGGAAGAGGAGCAGCCGGAGGATGACCGGGGCGCCATGTGCACTCCGGAGCCGAGGGGCTCCCGGCGGGGACAGCAGGGCGACGCCAGGACGGTGACGTGTTGTTTGTTCGGGGAATGGGACCTCAGACCCCGGAGCCCTTATTGGGCCCCGCGGAAAGACGCAGGGGGCGCTTGTCAGTGCGCCCCGAGGCACGCGGCGCTGGAGGAGGAACTCGCGAGCACCGCGCACGCTTTTTTGAAAAGACTCAAGGAGAGATCTCTGGATGCCTTGGTGAAGGCCGTGGAGACCAAAGGAGGGATGCCCAGCGAGTGTGTCATGGTGCCCAGCACCGAGCTGCGGCTCGGGGCGCGTCACGTCCCTCCACAGTGGCTCGTGTCCAAGGTGTACCGCTGGAGCGACCTGCCGCCCTCCGCCCGCCTCAAAACGCTGGGCCAGTGCCAGAGCTTCGGCGCAGTCGACGGCGCAAAGGTGTGCTGCAATCCCTATCACTACAGCCGCCTATGTGGACCAGGTAAGGACATCGCCGTTGGGGGAGCGGTGCTTTAAATCAGACATTTCCCTTCAGAAAATAACTTTCAACTTGCATGTGATCAGATGTACGGGTTACAAAGATAGATAATGATGTCGTTCTGTCATTCTTCCCTGTGAAACACCTCATTAACCCTCACCTTCAACCCCCGGGAGTCCAAATGTAGGTGCAGGGCCTCGCTGGGAATGAAGTGAATCTCATTAAAGTGAAGGGCGTCATTATATATAGATATATTGTGACATAGATAATACATTATATTTGCAACGTGAATATAAATCGGTCACAGTGTTGTTTGCCTGCAACCTGGACCTCAACAAGAACATAGTTATTGTTGACGTAGTCACAATGACGAGAAAAGAACACTTATTAAGTCCTTTCAGTTGTTCCTGATGGAGCCATCTTCCATTTGCAATAATATGTTACTGCACACTATGTACAGCCCCCGACAGTAAATATCGTGTGTCACTGCATGCATGCAGTTCTCATAACTCTGGCCTTTTTCTTTTTTTCCAACCATTACTTTTATTCCACACACATTTATTTAAATTTGCACAAAACTTTGCTGCTTCCCACATCATCCAATTGAAGGTCGCTCTCAAGTTGCACTTAGACTCTCTTTTTATCTTCTTCTAATTCTTCTGTCTCTCTCTCTCTCTCTCTCTCTCTCTCTCTCTCTCTCTCTTACAAGGAGGTCGTCCTCTTGTTATTTAGGTGAAGGAGTGCCGATAATATACAGTTTGCATAGTGCTGGCGCCAGACTGACGCGCTGGGTATCTGACTGAGAACTCCAGCAATTACTGCCTGTGCTCTTAAAGGGGCCGCAGCCGCAAACCCGCGTCCACTTTGGACCCGGAGGGACTCTCCCTGCAGCATTTGCTGGTAGTTCACAGTGCTGCTTTCACATAGAAGAAGTCCCCCCCCCCCCCCCCCCCCACCCGCCCCTGTGAGACAACTTGGCTGAAAACTTTACGAAGATGTCGTGAAAGCAAAAG
Source organism: Pungitius pungitius (assembly GCF_949316345.1). NCBI lineage: Eukaryota > Metazoa > Chordata > Actinopteri > Perciformes > Gasterosteidae > Pungitius > Pungitius pungitius. Next base: position 20,902,333 of record NC_084903.1, read on the forward strand.
GGCAAACTGAACACATTGAGAATCCAATATAGCTCGCTTTAAAAAGATAAACAAGACAGGGCGAGATGCCTGCAGGTCCAGGTTGTATTTAAAAAAAAAAAAATAGAATAGACTGCACATGATTACAGTGTCGCAATCATGCAGTCACTGCAAAAGCTCCTCAGATCTGTTTCTGAAGGTGGCCTATAAATCTAAACAGTGATATTACCTCAGGACCAACAACATGTGAAGAGGTAGTCCAGACATTATCATTAGCTACAGAAACAGGTGTTGTGTCAGTTCAACCACTCTGAAAATGGAGTGCATGTATTATTGTGCTTCATGTCGTTTAAAGACTTTTTTTAACGTGCTTCTTGATTGAGTTTGTATCTCTATGGTTGAAATGCACTTACTGTATATTATCGCTTTGGATAAAAGTAATGTAATTGAGGATTATCAAGAGCTGGGTTTTCAAAATAAAACGTGTTATTGTGGATCGTGTATTGTTAGAGTTCGCAACATAGGACAAAGTTCATGATGCGTTAAACAAAGTATTAAATTGTAAGCATTTCACTTTAATGCTTAAGTTAAGTTAAGGCGGCAGCTCATATTACGGCGTGCGGAGTGATCACCTCTGTACTTTTCTTCCTCCTGCTGACTTGTTGAGCAATAAGACCGTATGCCGCCTTCAAATTAAACGCCAACTGTCGTTGTGTTTTGCAGATTCACCTCCTCCCCCCTACTCCCTGTCCCGTTTGGATGAACACAAGCCACTGGGTGAGTTTGGAGAAACCCTTTCGCCGACATCGCAAACCCGGTTAAAAAAACGACCCAGAGACGGTGTCGTCAACGTCATATTTTCGGCCTGGAAACGCAGATTATCTTCGCGTTGAACGCGACACAGAATTAGTTGAGTCTTATCTGTGCTCATCTCCCCTTTTGAAGTGTAGAGTTTATAATTGGGGAGGCTGTGTTGCTGCAGACACACAGTCTGCTCTCCGGGTTTGAGAGACTTATTAAAGCCGGCGACCAATTCTCATCTTCATTATTCATCCATCAAAACATCGCGTCATTCAAGGTGGCCTTCGAGTAGTCTTTTTTTTTTTTTTTGTAGCCTCCGATAGTCCAAAAAAACGCCAACCACTTCACAATCACATCACGCGTAAGCCCCTAAACATCCAAAAATAATTCTCCTGTTTGTTTGTGTTTCTTCTCTCTCCACAAACCAACCGCCAGACTCGACTCTGTCTTACACTGAAGCTGTGCCCCCCCTCCCGCCCCCTGCGCCTCACGTTTCGTCGAGAGACTACGCTGGTGAGTGACACATCGGGGTTTCGTTTTTTGTTTTTTCCCTGCGGGTCGCGACGTCGCGTCGTTTTTTTTCCTCCTCCCTGAAGAAGTCTGACCTCTCGGCACAGCGTGCGTCATGTAAATCACGCTGACCACCGGTGTCAGTATTTCTTTTTCAGAGGCTGTTGAGACAAGCAGAAGCTGCAGTGCATAAAGCTTCTATTGTCAGAGAGAGAGGGGGGGTGGGGGGGGGGGTCTGGGGGGGTCTCTCACTATCTAGATGCCACAGCAGTGTAGCCTTTCTCTACCCTCTCTCTCTCTCTCCCTCTCTCTCTCTCCCAATGCTTTCTCCACGAGCAAAATATTTCCCTGGGATGAAGCTGCAATAAGATCCCAGTCCCCCTTTTCCCTCACGGAGCCACCCATTCCCCCCCCCCCCCCCCCTTTTCCCCCCCCCCCCCCTCTTTCTTCCCTCAAATCCCTCCATTCCTCTCGGCAATTGAGCGGTGGAAAGAGGCTGGCATTTTTTCGTGGGGGGGGGGGGGGCGAGCGGCTCTGATGAGGCGGAGGTGTAGAGTTTTTTTTTTTGTGTGTATATGTGGAAAGAGAGACTGGGTGGGGGCCTGAGGGGGGGGGGCTGCGTTTTGGACAGGAAACAGCCCCCTCTAGATGATGAAACTGGAGCTTTATTTGTTTACGTGCCGGGGTCGGGTGGAGATGTCCTCGTAGCGTTAGAAGAAACCCACAAGGCCCGCTCGGTCCAGCCTCCCTGGGCCCGCGCGTGGACGGCGCCGAAAGGAGGCGAACGGGCCCCCGTGAGGCCTGCGTAGCGCAGTCGCAGCGTCGCGGGGCTCTCTGCAGAATCATCTGCTGCCCCCCCCCCCCCCACCCCCCCACAGAAATGTGAAAAGAATGATGCTTTAATTGCTTGGATTACATTTTCTCTGCAGTTATTTCCAACAATGAGGATCTAAAGGCAGCTTTAAAGCTTTTCCACACGCTTATGAATGTTTTCTAAAACGTATTAGATGCACACAGTGTGCACGGTTTTATTTGTGGGATATGAACTCATTTTGTTTCCAGTCTGCTCAGTCGAGGTCACGAGTCAAACAAGAGGCACGTTTTAGGTTTTATTGTCTGCCTGGTGAAAAAGAGTCTAAATAGATAAGATTCCTTAAAAGATGTTGTGTGTTTGGGTAATTCTGTGTGTGTGTGTGTGTGTGTGGTCTCTGATCCCCTGCCCCCCCCCTAACCCTAACCACCCACCCCCCCCCCCACACACCAGAACGCTGCAGCCAAGAAGCGGAGCAGCTCAGGCCAAGAGCTGGAGCAGGAAAGAGACTTAACGGAGGTAGCCAGGAATCCTGCGTGTAGCTTTTGTCAAGTTGTAAGGCCCCTCTTTTGAGTAACGACTGGTATAATGAGCAGGAAGTAAGCCGAACACGAAGCGCGCACCAAAAGAATCGTCTGCAGCTCTGTAAAGAGAAGACCTTGATGTTTCTTGGATCTTTCACGAGTGTGAATGGAGCTTTTCTGTGCAGGTGATCATCTAAAAGCCTCTGATGTTTTTCTTTAGAACAAATGCAAACATTGAACATGTGCTTCGGCACTTTAGCATATCTTTTTTAAATTTCTTTTTTTTATTCCTTTTTAAAGCCGCCCTTGCTTTTAAGGGGGGGGTGAGGGGAAGGCTGCAGCAGGGTGTGGTCCATACATACCTTTGCCCGGGCCTCTTTTATCATTCAATCAGTTAACGTTCCCTTCAAACCGCAGCAGACGGCACGGCTTTGAAAGGGGGGGAAAAAAAAGCCACTGGAAGTTTCATAAATCGACTTGGACTGTCGCTCCGTGACACCCGACAAAACGTGTCATTCGGCTGCTTATTGTCAGGGTCACTGTGTATGTGTGTGTGTGTGTGTGTGTGTCACTGTGTGTGTGTGTGTGTGCGTGTGAGGGAGTGAGACGAGAGGGAGAAAGGGAGGAATTTCTGTCTGACTCAGTGATAAGATCGTTCCAGAAAACTAGCATAGGGGTTCTTCTGGACCCAAAACGCACATAGAAACGAACATCACGCGATCGGCCGTAAGCGAAAGGCAACGTTCTTGCTGTTTTTTTTTTTCAACTTGACATTTAATATCACTTTTTTCAAAATAAGATTTACTGGAGCATCTCAACTACTATCTTGACACAAAGTACATGCACGGGCTGGTCTTTGACGACTTTTTGATCATTTAATAGGCGAACTGCTCCTTCAGCTTCCAGTGTTGACGGGAACATATTGTTTTGGGGGGAATGATGTGTGACTTGTTGGAGAAAACCCAGCAGAAACATGAACAACAGCGTGAGACAAAAGGACAACTCGCACGATCACGAAAAAACAACGTGAACGTACCAGTTTCCAGCCAATAAACAACCTTTTGTTTCACAAAAAAATCACAAAAAATGATGGTTATTTTAAGGGGTGGGAGAGACTGTGGAAAGGACGAGGCCAGAAGAGACGGCGACGTCTTCGGCAGCGATGACGTCATCGCACTGCGCTCCTCAGACCCTTCGTCCCCCTTGTTGTCTTTAGGCTTTTAGAACGTGTGGAAACAAGTGAAGCAAATGGTACTTAGTGGACATTAGCGTGTCCTGGACTGCACTGAGGTATAAGGACAAGTAGGCTGCCCCCCTTCTGCCCCTCAGTAATCATATTTTGGTGGCTTGTTTGCTTAAGCGGAGCAGGTATCAGCCAAACATCCTGTCTCAAAGCCCTGTCTGCACTCGCTGCCGCATTAACCCCATGAATCGGCCCTTTGACTGATGGGGCACGGCCCAGGAATGTTGGGAAATTGGGGAGGTGGGGGGGGGATGAGGGGCTCCGACTCTGGAGGGTGACACCTGATACGCGTTTGAACGTATCGCCGCCGATGCTTAAAGGGCGGCGCGGACCCCGGGCCGACATTCTTGGAGGAGGGGGGGGGGGGGGGGTCGTGGAGGTCGCTTTCGGGGGTTCGACGCCGGGCCGTACGTGGTGCAAAGTGGTGCAAAGGCGCGAGGCGTCACGCGTGTGGGGACGGGGGGACGGGGGAGTGGTCCTCTCAGTGACCTGGAGCCTCGGGTCTCTCTGCTGGCGATGCGTCCCCTTTTTACGCCTCACTGAGACACATTAGACTGTGGAATTCAACATCAAGTGCCGGCCCATTTGCCATTTCCTCAAGTATTTTCCACGCCGGGTACCATCCACCCAGCGCTCCCTCACGTCGGTTTGGTTTATTCCCTTTTTGTTGGTTTTCAGGATTCCTTTGGGCCTTTTTATGGGTTTAGACCGTTATTAAAACCCCGTCTACGAGAAATAAAGTTCATATGCATCCAATGTTCGACTGTGGGGAATTGCTCGCCGATGTTCAACGCATTTGTCACAACATCCCTTCACAGTGACCACTCATCAGGCAACGGCAACAGGAGTTTTAAGGCCCTGACACATTTAGAAGAAGCAAGAATTGAGTGTTTTCCGCTCAGTTTCTCGCAGAAGTAGGCGGTAAACCCTTCTCTGCCCAGGCACCAACGCCGCAACTTCTTGCATGTAAAACGCGTTTGTTGGGGCGGAGACGTAGAAACAGTCAACACGCAGGACTCTGAAGGACTTTGGTCCAAGTGCTTGAGGACACAGGGAGGGATATCGGATAACGCCGCGGGTTTCGCCCAATACGGAACTAAAAGGACAAAAGCACAAATAGTTTCATTTAATTTCCTATTTATTGACATCTTATTTTCAGGAATTCGGTCTTTGATCTCGGCTTCCGTTCCCGCCCCCCTCCCCCCCCGCGGTAGACGCAACACCGCTTCACGTGTCTGTGTGAGTGGCATTAGTTAACCCTTGACCTCCTAAAGAGTTCATGGACTTCAGGAAGTGTTACACGTGAGAAAGAGAGTAACAGATAACGTTTCAGCGACGTTGCCTCCTCTCTCTTTTTTCCGATCCCCTCTTCTATTCTCCCTCTTCCTCCTCGCGTTGGGTCTCTTGTCCCTCTTTGTCTGATACGGGTTGACACTGGTTCCTTCCATAGCCCTCTCCAGTGTGCCGTCCACGCAGTCTGGATCTCTTTCCCTCCGTCTTTTTGCGAGTCTCATTCTGGCCACCCCTCTCTCTCTTTCGGGTCCATGTTGTCAAGCCATCACAATTTAAAATAAGGTTTAAATTACAGGACTGGCTGTGGCGTTCCGTTGTTCCCTCAGAGTTTTTGCCAACCCGCAATTTGGCTTTTAATGGAATCCTGCCATGCGGCTGAACCTGGAGATTCTTTGCAGATGTGTACACAGGCTCTCTGGCTCTGTGAAATGCAGGAAACTGTCGCCTGTGCTGGAAGCGCAGAGTTAAGACCAAGGCGACATTTTCAGGTTTTTTTTTTTTTTCAGGCAATGTAGCGTGTGTGTGTGGGGTTGTGCGTGCGTGCGTGCGTGCGTGCGTGTGTGTGTGTGTGTGTGTGTGTGCTGGGCATTCACCCGTGATATTGGAAACTACACTAACACTCACAGTAGCCCAGTGTATTTAAGCTCCAGCATCCGACTTTAATGAGGAGTGTATATACGCAACAGACATATACGTAACTATAGATATATATCTAAATATTTATAGTTAGGTATATGTATATATAACTAGAAATATATAGCTATGTATTTACCGTTACGTATACATAATAAGTGACGTGTTTATAGTTACGTAATTTACTTACTGCATATGCATATTTACATATATATGACACATTTTAATGCCACTTATTTTGCTCCAAATTACTGGAAACATAACTATTTCATGGGTGAACCTGCGCGAGTCGATGTTTCTGGCGTGTGACCCACATTTCATACAACTGTGCAGCCCCCCCCCCTCAGCTGCACGGTGTCCAGTAGCCCATCGGTTGAGTCGCTGATGAAATAAAAACACTAATAAAGTTAGCAACTAGCAAACAAGGCTAAAAAGCTAGAAATTCTGGGTTTGAGATGATTCCTTAAATATAACCACATGTCCCTGTATTTATACAGTGTGGACATATCCACACAGTGAGCTGGGACTATAACAGGCTGTGTTCCTTAATCAAAGCAGATTTAATTCATGGTAAATGCTGTTGTTATCGTTCACATGTGCAAAGGTAACTCTACTAATTCACTGCAGGCTTCACATTCCTCGTGTCACCCCCCCCCCCCCCCCCCCCCCCCCCCCCCCACCCCCCTCACTGCGTGAGTTATGCATGGCGATTGTGCATTGTACTGTCAGCCCACGGTTATTTTTTTAAACATCAGCGCGTTCCACGCTGGCGTTTCATTCAGATAGTTCTCCCCAAATGAAGTTTGAGAAGGAATCTCATAACGGCGTCTCCGCAGAGGAACCAACCAATGGATCCGTCCCACCAATAAATGTGTGTAATTATGTCGTGAGGAGTGAAGGCCGTTCGGTGGGACCCCGCGAGGCTCAATGAGAGACTTGTCAACTTGACCCCGGTGACTGGCCGGGCGGGGGGGGGGGGGGGGGGGGGGAGGAAGTGTTGAGGAAGAGGGCCTGTCCAGGAATGTGTTGGGAGGGGGGGGCTGTCAACTGCAGAGCTCCGCTTCTCGCCGTCTCCTTTTGTCTCTCAATTCAGAGTTCAAATGGACTTTTTCATTCTCACCGGGTTTGTGCCTCTTCTCGCAGCGTAAGAAGAACCATCTGTAGGTAACTGTTGGACCACACGTTGCATCAAAAACCCCGTCAGCTGATCCCCACCCCCCCCCCCCGGGGAAGCCGCTTCCAGCGCAAAAACGTCGTCTTTGATGTGTTTGTTTTCACCTCGTGTGCGCGAAAAAAAACAGCATTACGCCAGAAATGCAGGTCAAATGACGGTGATGAAGAACAATAAATCACGCACCAACACTGGAGCTCATCCTCCTGCCGCTAAGCTGACTTGTTCCTACCGAGCCTGTTTTGGGGCCTCTGCTGCCAAAATGGCACACCCACGATAAAAAGTGTTATACCTCCGTGGCTACTTTGTCTATCTGGACAATTGTTTTCAGTCAGGAAAAAGGCGTGAGTGTGCTTATGTGCAAAAACTTAACTTAACTTTATATGTTATTGGTGAAGAAATAAATCAATATAACCTTTTGAGATTTAGTGCAAAAGAAAGTGGTAATATAATGGGAAATAGTCAGGCTCATTTATTCAGCTGTAATCATAAAAACCAAAGTGGAAACCGTTTTGGATCTCCAGCTCCCCCCCCCCCCCCTAGTCCATAAGTGACGACACAAAGCGTGGCGGACGATACGAGACGTGACAGCGGAGTCCCGAGTGCAACAATGGACGAGACGTTGGAGACATTCTTTGGCCTCGGCTCGTCTTTGAAGCAGCAGCAGAAATGCAGGAAACTGGTTACTTTCTCTCTTCCTCCTTGGAGGAGCTTTTCCCAAACTACCCCCCCCCCCCCCCGAAAAACACGTCTCGCTAGGAACCCTTCGGTTGGACGCACGGCGGACAACTTTCCTGTGGCCCCCGTTGACCCCGTGAAGGGGGGGGCGAAGGAATGCGGCCGTTTGTTCGCATGGAATAATGGTCGGCGTTGGAGCGCTGTGTTTCTCTTGGAAGCCGGCGAAGGGGCCGCGGAGCCGCACACTGCAGCGGGCTGCATCACAAGATCCACTTTACAATGGAAACACAGGGAGAAGGAAATAGCGTGCGTGTGCAGGAATCTGTGTGTGTGTGTGTGTGTGTGTGTGTGTGTGGGGGGGGGGGGATTGTAAAGGCCGTGTCTGGGCGATAACGCAGCCCTCCTGATGGCAGCGATAGTCGAGACGCCAGCTTGAAAGTGGCGTCGCTGGACCGAAGTTGCCCTGTAATGATCGTTGTCTCAGACAACACGCAACCTACCGTTTGCACAGAGGGAGGGGTACGCACGCCCCGCCCCCCCCTCACCCCGACCCAATCTCTTTTGGGGGGGGGGGGGGGGATTTGAGGAAGTTAAATCAAAACAAAGCGTCTCAGAGGCGGCCGACATTTGGTCAGTAGCTGAATTCTATCCACCCCTCTGTCGCCCCCCCCCCTTCTCTCTCTCTCTCTCTGCCCAACCCACTTCTTTCAGCACAGTTGAAGAGTCTAATAACTGGAGGGGAATCTAATCCTTGGCACTGGATGAAAGACGGGGGTCTCTCCCCCCCCCTCCCTCCCTCCCTTTCTCACAGTCTCTTTCTCTCTCTTCCTTTTTTCCCCTGGATGCTGGTTATGCTTGGCAGGTTCTCTCTCTCTTTCCCTCTCATTTTCCCGCTCCCTCGTTCAACCAGTCTCTTTTTTTTTTTTTTCTTTTTTTTACTCCTCTACTTCCCCCTTATTTTTCCCCCAGAGCTTTTTTTTTTTTCTTCACCTCTGTGCAGGTTAGGGTTAGCAAGAGGAGGCCTCAACTGCTCCGACTGGAGGGAGAGAAGAACATGTATAGTTTGGGTTTTGGGTCATGTATAATTGTGTTTTCAAAGCAGGCTGTTTTCATGCACTTTGTAGCGATGCTTACAAAAAGTAATGAACTTTAATGGGCATGTATATATCACAAGAAATCAATTCTTTGGGAACTAGACGGTAGAACCGGCGAGTCAAGTGGGGATAACATTTCTTCAGATGCGGCCGGCTGTAATGAGGAAATGCAGCTTTGGCCAAGATAACCATCTTTTTCCCCCGGCTACGTTCACCAAGCACGAGTGTGATTTCGGTCTTCTGATCCCAGCCTCAACAAGGAAACAAGTAAAGGGGTATTTCCCAAAACCTCCAACTATTCTTCTTGACATCTCTTCCAGAGGAAGAAAGGAAAGGGGAAAGACGAATGTTGTTGTCACTGTCTGACCCTTGAACTTTGCTTTTCTATCAGATAAAACTGGCACTAAGAGACAGCGATTTTGAAACGAAACAACAAAGGCCACTTATCTAATTGGTCGAACAGAGCCGCTAAACGGCGGTCGGGCGTAACTGCTCGCAGGACGCCGCCGTGATTGCTGCCAGCCGCTGGCGTGCAGATGTGGGTTGGCGCGTTCACGCGGGCGCCCTCTGACGCGCGGGGGGCTCACGGCTTCCGCCGCCCCAAAACGTAAACACGCTGATAACCTCCAGTCTGAACCCGTCTTTTGGAATTCCAGCGAGGACGTTTGGTCGCCCAGCCGCTCCTTCCTCTTTCCTCCTCCTCCTCCTCCTTCCCCCCTCCTCCCTGCCTCCCTCGAATGTTCTCACACGAGCTCATCACACCTGGAGCTGGATGACACTGTGCCAGAAGCATGAACGTGACATGCGGTACCGCTCGCTCCGTCACACACACACCGCCCCAAAATTAGGATTAAATAGTTTAAACAACGCACCTGTCGATCTTCAGCTTTTTGCCATGTTTGCCAATTTTTTTTGCCATTTTTCTTTCGCATTTTTATACTTTATGGTATGTGTTAGGTTCTGAAGGCCGAAGGGGAGACCAGCTTCCCTTTCTTCTCGTCCAGGCAGGACACAGTGAAGCAAAAGTCAACTAGCTCGGGTTTTAAAAATCAAAAAGTATTTAATAACTAAACAAAGAGTAAGGCCTACAATTACAAAGTGAATTAAAATTGTGAATAGTGATATATTTCGCGAAATAGAGATTTCCCCGGCCAAGTCAAAAGTGACTCCTCAGGACGGCTGCAGGAAAAATCTGCCTGTTCTTATTCCTTGGTTTGGTGATTTGAAGCTCCCGGGGGGGTTGTCTTCGGGGTGTATTTGAATGTCATTGGCTCCTTCCTGGTCCGGCCTTTTCACCCCTAGGTGTGAATCTGCTGCAGCAACCTGAAACCCTCTCTGTCTCTTCTGGCCCTTTCATTCCCCTGCATTCTCTTGTAAACATCTGGCTTTATGCCTCAAAGAGTGAAAATAACATCATATACATAGTTTGTCTTCATCTTATAACTAGTACACTTCAGTTACAACACAACATATAAGATCACAGTACTTAATGGTTTATCACAGTACTTAATGGTTTATCACAGTTTATCTGGTGCAACACATTGCCTCATGCGGCTGTCTTGCATCCAATTGCTAAATTAATACCTGACAGGAGAAAAAACTTCTACAAAAAACCCTCTCTGGGAAAAGTAGAAGAAATCCATCAAGACAGACTGTAGCTTCTGTCCCCAGGTTTTAACATTACATCATGACAGGATGTTATTGTGTACAGTATTTATATGATTTATATGACTTTAAATTGTTATTGTCTATAACACATTCACTTCATTCAACATACAAATGTAATATCTACTATCTAACATCACACCAACTACTATTCTATACTAAACATTGTTACATGTAACATACTTCCCACCGCTAGGGGTGCACTTCTACTTAAATTCCTAACATATGCTTTGTGCTTTGAATTTGTTCCATTTGTAAACCAGTAATATGTAAGAAAGTTCTTAACAAATATGGGTGTTAACAATATAAAAAGACATATAGAAAAAGGAGTTAAATCATGTAAGTGAATAAAACAGATTAAATGTTATGGCAGTATTTTAAAAAACTGAATTGTATCATATTGTAGGTTTCATTAGAGACTTTAAAGCATGGATTTAATACGATACTTTCTTCGGCATCATTCATTATGTGTAAATTAAAGTGCACTATGTCTAAAAAACCCTAAAAAGTCTTCTTGAGAAATTAATTTGATTCCAAACTCATAAAGTCTCCCTGTGTTTCCCCAGACATGTTTGTGTAGCCTTATTACAGGGAAGAGCATGGCTTGTAAAAACTGTGTACGTGTGTTGATCTCTCTCTGTGTGTGTGTGTGTGTGTGTGTGTGTGTGTGTGTGTGAGATGGAGAAAGAGAGTCAGAAAGAGATAGAGAGAGAGAGACATTCTGCTAGCTGAGCAGCCCGCTCTCTTATTGGAGAGCTGTAAAAACTCCAGACCGCAGGAGTTGCCAGCCTGGAATTCACTAATGACACACGTGGGCCTCAGATGAGAAGTGCAATTTTCTGTGTGTGTGTGTGTGTGTTTGTGTTTGTGTGTGTTATAGTCATACTCTTTGGATCAGAAGGGGCAATTTGTGTGTGTGTGTGTGTACATGTGTGCATGTTAGACGCCCTATCTCACCATCTAGTGTATGTGTGCTTGTATTGTACAAAAAAAAACCACTCGCACACAAGTCCTCCTCTTCCTCCTCCTCCTCCCTGTCCCACCACGGCCTCTTCCTCCCTCTTTCAAACAAAAATGGCCGCCGTGCAAACATAACACACCTAGCCTAATCTCAGTCTTGGTTCTCTCCCTGAAGCCGTTCCTTGATGGGAGGAGGCCCCCGGTGGATGAAGAGGAGGTGCTCCTCGGGGGGGGGCACGGGCACATGGGTCTTTAAAGCCTCAGTGTCAATAGACTCTCTGGAGCAAAATAATAGCATCACTCTGTGTGGGAGTTAATGTGAGCTGATAGCATGAAGGCTGGGGGGGGGAGAGGTGGGAGGGGGGGGGGGGTCAAGGGTTCACGGGTTGTGCTAGGTTGACAGAGAGCTGAATGCCTTGCACCCCCCCCCCTACTCGCTGCTCCTCCTTAACTCGGGAACTGAGGGAGTGCTGTGGAGGGAGGTGATGAGGAGGAAGCGGGCTGCTCAGTGTTGACACTTCTAGCCACTTTTTCAAAGTATTCACAAGTGACAAATTAAAGGAGAAACACGGAGGTGAATGTCTCCCTCACTGCTGCCCCAGCTACAGTGTCAGGAGATCCTTTTGTAGCCTCTTAAAATGACCCCGTTTAGGAGGAATAATGCAGCCGATGGAATTAGCGCTAGACGGTGCTCTCTGTGGCCCCGTGGATTAGCTTAAACTATTTGTAATGGTGGTTTCGTTTCACACTGGATGCACTCTTTGTGACGCGAATGTTAACCGGCCTCTCTCCTTCCCCCTCAGACACTGGTACCTCCGTCGGCTCCTCGGCCTCCGGCGGGCACCGCTCTCACTGGTGCAGCGTCGCCTACTGGGAGCAGCGCACGCGCGTGGGTCGCCTCTACCCGGCCTACGAGCCCTCGCTCAACATCTTCTACGACCTACCTCAGGGCACCGGCCTCTGCCTGGGCCAGCTGCACGCCAACGCCTACCACAGTCGCCGCGACGACCCGGGCAGCCACGGACGACCCCCCGCCCCCGCCCACGGGAGCGGCGGCGGCGTGCAACAGATACGCAGTAAGATCGGCCACGGCATCGCGCTGAGCCGGGAGCCCGACGGAGTGTGGCTGTACAACCGCAGCCAGCACCCGGTGTTCGTGCACTCGGCCACCCTGGACCCCCCCAGGGCCCGGGGCCTCAGCGTGGAGAGGGTGATGCCGGGCTTCTCCCTCAAGGTGTTTGACTACGAGCGCTCCAGCTGGATGGCGGAGCGCGGCGTGAAGCCCGAGTGCCAGGAGGGGCCCTGGGACCCCCACAGCGTCCGCATCAGTTTCGCCAAGGGCTGGGGGCCCTGCTACTCCAGACAGTTCATCACCTCCTGCCCGTGCTGGCTGGAGGTGCTGCTCAACAACCACAGATAAACTCACAGGAGCTCTCCTCACGCGTTATCCCAATTGTAATCTACCTAGATTTAATATAAAATTTATATATTATATAAAATATATTATACATGTAAATACTTGAGTCGTTTTTACAATGCAATTATTTATATATATATATATATAGTGTAATGTGTATATAGACAAAACAAAACAAACAAAAAAGGAATAAGAATATGCACTTTGGCCTCTATGTACGCATTACAGTTTCTCAGTGTCATTTTTTTCGCAAATATCAACTGTAAAAATAAGACAAACCTGGTTCATGTCCTCGTGATTTAGCGACTCCATCAGAAAGTGTTCCATACACACATTGTCAATAAAGTATTTGTAATAAATGAAGGTTTTCGGTGGCGGATGAAGTTCTTTTACCTATAAGCTAAGGACCAGTCGTGTTCTCGGACTCATTGTTGTGATTCTCCCAGATCAGTTTCCAATTCTGTCGAAGATCCTTAATAGTGAAGAAAAAAATATCAGGGAAGTTGAAGAAACACTCCCCACATCCCCTTGATCTGTGCTGAAGAACGTGGCAACGGTGGTTCTTGAGTAATGAGACCAGGCAAATTGGAGGTTATTGGGTGTAACTCCTCTTCTTAGAGTGTGTGCACAGCTCACACTCGCTGCTATCACAGAGCAAATGAAGGAATGTAAACACAGTTACCGTGTCGAATATGATTATAGACCCACAGAGCTTTGTACAATCTGACACCTTTGTCGAGTAAAGCCTTGAGGTCATGTCATGACGGCATGTGACCCAATTCAAGACTCTGAAAACCAAATAAGTGGACCTTTGAGCTTGGATTTATTTGGATTACACTGTTCCCAAAGTTGAAGATTTATCTCTCATGCTCAAATGTTTGGTTCTTTTGTTGAGCGTCTTAGAACAAAATGCATTTTACAAGAGTGCTCAGATGGCATTAATCATATGAAATGTTCCCTTTTCATTAAAGCGGGTTGCAATGACAAACCGTAAAAAGGCATCACAGTGCCAGTGGTAAGAGACAATAAAGTTCATAACTTTAGAGATTGCACAACAAACCACAGAAAGTTTTATAGTGGAACGGCATCCTGTTTGGCTCTTTCTAACAACACAGTCGCTTACGGAGACTCGTACTGAAGAGCAAGAGCCCGGAATAAAAGGCCCGAACCTCCCCAGAGGCTTCAAGGGCAGCAGCACCTCCTCGTTCAGCTCAGCCAGTCGGGCATTTTTTTGTTTTCATGACCTTGAACCTCTGCAGGCTGCTTTGCTGAAACCTGTAATTAACTTCAGCTCTAAAAGTAAAGAGGGCTTGATTACACAGTCGCAGCGCTCCTCGGGGGGGGAAAACGCAGCCCTCAACAACCTCCGCGTCGCTACAGCACCAAAAGGGAGAGGACGAAGAAGCAAGCGCACGGTCTGCTGTTGCTGCAAAACCGCGGAGAGCGAGGGGGCTTCCACACAGTTGGCTCCATGAGAAGATGGGGGGGGGGGGCCATAAAGCAGTCTGAGGCTGGATGTCGCAGCGTCATTATTGACGAAAAGAAGCGACGAAAAGTGTGTGATGGGAGTTTTAAACTCACGTATTTTCACGTCACAGCAACCAGAACGGGATCAAAACCTTTTCATAAAAGCTCGTTCCCACGTGTACTTCAGTCAAGTCTCCTACTGTGCTTTTCCAGGCAAAGTTTGGGACTCGCGGTCAGGACACAATGGAAGGATTCAGAGGGATCCGGGTGGGAGAGTTGTTGCTGGAAGGACGAGTCCAAAATAACCTGCCATGTTTCTCCTCCGTCTCTTTTTTTTTTTTTTTTTTAGGGGGTGGGGGGGGGGTCTCGAGCTGCGTATCTCCACCGTGCAATTACCCTGTCAAGGTTATGATGTTATAATTATGTTAACGAATACATCAGGGATGGGTAATTAATGGAAGGAATTCTCTGTTTTGTTGCCACAAACAGGATGACAGATGGGTTAAAAGGAAGAAACCAGAGTGCTCACAAGTCTTAGCTCCATACGTGCAAATCTTTGTACGCTTTGTATTTCTGTTGGTCACCTCCACCCTCAAGGCCTAGAGCAGCGGTTCCCAAACTGGTGGGTTGGAGCCCCTAAACAGGACCGCAGGGTTAAACGAGGGTCGTGATGTAGATGGTGTACATCACAGCTGCTGCTTCAGTTCAGCAAAGGAGCTGTTGAGGGGATAGTTTTGAATCAGAAAGGTAAGCACACATTGGTTTGAAGGTATTTATATAGTCTCTAGTCGCTCGGTAAAGAAACGCTTAGGGACAAGCATGATATTTGGGAGAGAATATGGGCATTTTTCAAATTCAAATATTTGCTAACTTTACAAACCACGCCATTAAGCGTGACAGGCGGCTCCCAAGTAGTCAAGAAACACAAAATAAAACGCGCGAAGACCCAGCACAGGTGGATCTGATGAGTGTGGGATATTTTATTAATAAAGAATAAAGAACAATGATCTTCTGGGGTGACTGCGCTCTGTGAATTTAATGTCAGGATGAAATCGACATCTTGGATTTAAATGTTCTAAAGAGATGTTTACTGGTCACATTAGTGAAAGCAGCTGTTCCTCCTTTAAGCAGCTTACACTTAGACATCAGCGTCTATATGCAGCACAAACAATCACTTTCTCCCATTAATATCCACTCAACCAAGAAAGGATTTAGGTTGTTATGGTCATGTTTAGATCATTCAAAGCATAAAGGAAAGGATCAAAGTCTTTGGCAGAGCAAATTTGCAGCGTATGAAAATATTTTGGAGGAGACCAATGGTTCTGAAAATGAATCAATTCCCATAAAGCTTCTGTTTGTTTACCGCACATATAAATAATCTGCCCATAGCTGCAGAGTGATCTTGTTGTGCTGCTTCCATCTCTCTGTCTTAATCTGCCTCCTTCCAACCCCCAACATTTGTATTTCTGAAATCTCACTAAACTATTTACAAACTGCAAAAACAA
Source organism: Pungitius pungitius (assembly GCF_949316345.1). NCBI lineage: Eukaryota > Metazoa > Chordata > Actinopteri > Perciformes > Gasterosteidae > Pungitius > Pungitius pungitius. The sequence goes on from NC_084903.1 coordinate 20,918,084, forward strand.
GACTCACTTGTTTCACTAGAAATGAACAAATAGTCGTCGTGGCTGAGCTCTCTGTGACCTCATTAGTTCGTGGAAATACGTAGAAAGATGACTCTTCCTACTCAGCGAGCTCCACGTCTCCGCCCCGCTGTTTGTTTTGCAGTCCGTCTTTAAGCAACGTGTCCTGTCACCATAGTGTAATTACGGGTGTGTGTGTGTGTGTGTGGGGGGGGGGGGCGTTGGCCTGAAGCTGCTCGCCTCTCGAGTGGAAGCCAAGAGACTCTTCGACTCCTGTTAAACCCCTTCGATCCCCCCAAAGAGCCCCCCCCCCCCCGAGTCACCTGACGGTGTGATGAGGACCGTTGTGATCCCAGAGGTCACCGGAGAAGGTCACAGGAAGTGACTGATTTGGGATGGTTTTTGACAATCACGCGTAGTTAATTACCTGCCATGTCTCCTAATGCTGATCTCTGAACTTTCTAAAAGTCGTGATGCCATTATTTAATCTATTTGAAATATTCTGACTGTGTAAACAAAAACATTTTGTTTTATACACAGGACGTCATCTTCACCTCCATCTCGGTACGCCTTCAAAATAATACTCCTACCACGCCCCGCTACCACATTTTAGTTTGGTACTTTTTGACAGAAACCTTGTTGACATCTTGTCCAACTGTCTGTCAGTAAATATAAAGTCAGGAATGATTCTGAAGTTAAAGATCCAAAAGAAAGCGTTTCTCAAGCTTCCAAATGAACGCAGTGAACGTGGTGGTTGTAATAGTAGTTTAGTTGTGGTAAATATTGTGCCTGGTTATTCTGGCTTAGAGACACACTCCTCAGACAACAGCTTCCAGAGGCACAGAGGATGTTTGACTCATTTCATAGACGTTTTGATTTAATTCCTTCTACAAATCAATGACAAAGAACAATCCTGCCCCGAGACCACACAATCAAGATTCAAACCACCTCCTCTTTTGTTTCCACTCTCCTGTTGCTTGCAGATAAAATGGTTTCCTTGGCGAAACCTGCATTTACCCTAAAATACCACTGAAGAAAAGAAATCCCAACGCAAACCGGCGTTCTCTTCTCCAGGAGGTCTAAATGTTTTCCACATTGAGGGACTGTAAACGGATGCAGGAAATGCTGTCGCTCCGCTCCGCTTTCCAAACTTCCAGAATGTGGTTTTGGCTCCCGGTAAGATGCCAGTGCGGTGGATTCCAGCACCGCACCGACCCCTCCTCAGGTTCCCCCCCCCCCCCCCCCGCCGCCGCCGCCCGAGAGAGAGAGAGAGAGAGAGAGAGAGACTCCAGGAGTCTGCGCCTGCTCTCGGGCCCAGAAGAACACAGTATCTGTATCAATGTGTTTTTTTGGTGCCATTGCAAACCAGATCATCCGTCTGCTCAGTTCATGAGGCCGTGTGATCCCAGCGGCGGATGAAGTGAAGTTGAGCTGCGGGTGGAAAAAAAAAAAAAAAAAAAAAAAACACCAACGGTGAATGACATAAAGTTGGGCGAAGAAGAAAAAGAAAACCGTGCAAATACAGCGTGTTTCAGCCAGACTGGGGGGGGGGGACATGATTCTGCAGCGCCGGGTTGGGCCTGTCAGAGGTGTTGGAAGTCATATAAACAGTGTTTAAAGCTGACAGGAATCCGTGTGTGAGCCTCGGGGCGACACCCCAACGAACCTGATAACATTACAAGGGGATGAACCGGGGGGGGGGGGGGGTGGTGGGGGGGGGCCTCTGTTTCGCTCAGACGCTGTTGCTCAATCTGATCCTTTAAGCAAGAAGCTTAAATCTGGACGGCAAAACGTATTCCTCAGACGGATATGAAAATATTTAAGAAGGTTCGCTGTTTGTGTCCAGACCCACAAGGGGGGGGGGGGCAAACACACATAAAGCAGGCGTACGCCATGAGATGCCTCCTGACAGACTGTATTCTGTCCATCATAAGTCTACAGACTTAGCTAAATGCTAACGTTAGCATGCCCACAATGCTAAAATGTCGATGATTGGGAGGTTTTCTGTGGACGGAGGACATTTATTCTGCGCGTATTTGGTGGCGAACGAAACTTATGAAAAACATTAAATTGAAAAAGTGAATGCAGCTCAGCGAGAAGGGGACATGAATGTTGCATTCCATCCCGGGTGCGATGCATGTGTCGCCAGAAGTCGTTAGGATTCATCATCCGGGGACCACGAAATACTATGAATGAATTGTTTGTAGTGGATTGATTTACAGACCTTGGAACCGCAGTGTGGCTGTAATGTGAAAGGTGTTTTGCGGCTATAAAACATGTTGTTTTCCCTTCTGCTGGCAGAAAAAAACAGCAATAAAAATGTATCTTTTCAAAAGTTTTCCCTTTGCTCTGACAATTTTGACAGTTTTGCAACCGGCCGCGTAACACATTTACAATTTCCCAAATGATTAAATCCCAGCTCACTCCATCTTTCAACTGCTCCTTTAAACTCTCCCTGTTATCGGTGGACCTTTTCATAAGATCATTAAAAATCATTAATTATACACGGGGGGGGGGGGGGGGGGGGGGAGTAATGGACCGAGCTCCGAGGCCTCTCATCCTCTTAAAGTGTAATTACTGAGCTGCTGTACACATGTCATCCTGTCATCTGCGAGCTGCGGCGTCGCCGTCATTCGTGGACCGAAGGACAAGCGGTACTTCAGGTCTACATCAGACAACCCCCCCCCCCCCCCGAAACGGTTGGAGACATTAAACGTGACTCTTTCATCTTTCTTTTTCTTTCTTCTTTTTTTCCCCCTCCCTCTTTGCAACACGCGGACATTATTCCTCCTATCAAAGGGTTTTTATTGAACCGTGGCGGCGAGCCCGGGGGCCACAGAGCCTCATTGTCTGACCTCCTCTTGAACCAGTCAGACAGTCAGTACGCAGCCCCATTTTTTTTTTTTTTCGTCCCTCACCCTTTGTCTTTGAGCGAGGTGTTAAAAAACGAAATAAAAAGCGGTCTCACTTTCAGGACCACCGCATCGACAAGAGGAGATAAAACCGCCCTCGTTGTTCTCTTTCTGCGGCGGTAAGCCGATAGTCGTTCAAAAGGAGTCAAAAAAACAAAAAACAAGAGCCAATCAAAGTCTCCGCTCGGGGTCCAAAGTGTTTTGACGTGTTTTTTTACTGCGGGCCGCGTCAATCAAACTGAGGGCGGAGGCGAGAACGTTGTGTTCGGCCCGTGGCCGTGCTGGTGTTGCAGGTATTAGCCCGAGCCCCGAGGGCCACGTCACAACAACTTGTTCTGAAGAGTGTCGGAGGAGTTGTCAGAGTTCCCCCCTGCAGGCCAAGTCCTCAACATCCGAAATGAGCGTTTTTTCCGATGAGTTGTGACGTCAGTCAATTAATATCAACAAATTCTATTAAAAGGTAAGTTCAAGTAAAACTGTAATAAAGTATTGTGATAAATCATCGCAGTCCAACGGGACATTTTACTTGAATGAAGGAGTTAACTTTTCATTATGGCATCATCGTTTTCACTTTTACGACATAAGAGATGCCTCCACAATACTAAAATAATGAATTAATCCGAAAATGAACTTTCTGAAATGTTAAATGTGTGGATTGAAACAAAATTATAAAAAAAAAAAAAAAAAGATCAAACTAGTTTGTCAATCTGGGGTTATAACTTATAACGGGTTATAACGTGTTGTCCTTTATCAAATACTTCAGACACGAGTCCCATTTGTTACAGTAATAAAATCCATTTGATGAAATGAAGAGGAATATTCAGCGTGCTCTGGAACATGGATGTCAGCCATCATAAGTAAACATGATTTACAAAAAATAATCTACTGCAATACACTGTACAAAAAGACTACTCAGTTTGCTCAAGTCATATATATATATATATGGGTAAATACATGTATGTCCTTTTTCTTTACTTAAATCATTTCTGGCCCTATGTTAATGTAGACAACTTTATTTTATCAAACTATTGTTTTTATTTGGCAGAAACATGATCGGATCTACGAGCCCAGAACACCAGACCTACTCCAGGCCGAGACCAAAACCCTTATTTAAATTAATCATTTATCATACTGTATACTGTGTACTTATGTGCTTAATCATGGAATACTGTGTATTAAATACCAAATAGTTCCCAAATCTAAATGATCACGTAAGAGACATACTGGAACTTCTCTCTTTATTCTTCTCTCAGCGAGATTTTGTTGTTTAAAGTAATATTTTTTTTGTAGATGAGGGAACGTTAGGATATAACCATATACAAAATATTGATCTTAAACAATCATAATTCCATCTGAAACATGATATCTATTGATATATTTTACACGCCTGACATGAGGAACCTTTTGTGAATCCTTAGCGATGAAGATGCGAGGCGTGGTTGACCCCACACACACACACACACACACACACACACACACACAGAGATAAGCAGGTGGACAGATAGATGGACGTGCTGGCAGGCAGACATGCAGTTAGACTGTCTGGCACCAAAGGATGACTGGAAACGCACGCAGTCAGACTTTGAACCGTGTCTGTACTTTCTCTCCAGAAACACGATCCTCTGCTTAGTGCTGGAAGTAAATAATTGCCTCCATCTCTCGGGGTGGTTGCGTTCATGAGTGGACTTTGTTCAGTGGGGCGTCGACGGGTTTCTGCTGCCATCTTTTGGCGTGAATTGAACAGGTTCGCGTCGTGTTTCTAGATGTGCATTCGAGAAGCAATGAGAGCAGGGAATAATGAGACATGTTTTTTCAAACCATCTGTATCTAATTCAAACGTATTGAAACAAAATCAACGCTTAGATAGCAACGTTTGATTTGTTTCAGGTAAAACAGTTAAAAGGTAACACAAATTGAACAAGTCAATACAATAACAGTAAAAAAAAAAGAGAAATCGAAATTAAGTTGATATTAAAAATGTTAATGTTCAATGGTTATAACCCGTCGTCCAGGAAGTAAACGATGTCTTTCTTTCTACATTATCAAATCAGTCGTTTCTATTTCAAGACGTTCCAGAATAAATCTGAGTGGTCTCAAAATAAAGTTTTACCATTTTACTCAGACTCTGAAATAAACCAAATCTTAAGGGTAGAAATCATAAACTACTCACTTTTGACCACTCGTTAAAAAGGGTGACAAGTCAACAGTGATTGAGAAAGTATTTGGATCCTATACATTAGTAAAAGTACTAATGCCTCAATGTAAGAATACTCTGTTACAAGAAAAATTGCATTGAAACTGCTAAATGAACATTTTTATCATGTGTAAAGTCATTCATAAATATGTCCATTTCACAGCATTAATATTGGTCTTCCTCAGGACTCAGGCTCATTTAACTTTTTATTGTGGACTAATTTGATGATTATTTTACCGTTTATTGTTTAGAAAAGAAATCAGAAAATATGGGAAATCCCAATTAGCCAAAGTGACATCATCGTACGTGTTTGTTTCGTCCAGAAAACACTGAAATGATTGAAAAGGAAATATAACAAATCCTCTCACCTTGTTTTTAACCAACTAAATGCTTAATTGTGCATTTGAGAAAGCACATTCTTGGTTACTTCCCACTTCTTTAAACAGTTCAGAACAGTTATTTAATATGATCTTAGTTAATACTATAATTAATACTATTCTTAAGGGTCATGACGAGATGATTTTTTTTTCTTAACGTTTAATGTCTTCACACTTCGAAAAGACCAAATATGGTTCCAGAATAGAAAGGTGGAATGAACTGAGATGAGCCGTATTAATGTAGAGTATCTCATTACCATGTTGCTCATAATACAGGACTCTCATTCCCCAAACAACATTAGGCCGATCACACGCGTCTCTTTGTTTATGCTGCCACGTTACCATCAGCTGCAGCCATTTTTGTTTTTTTAAGGCTCGTGGAATTTGACAACAACTCCAGCGACAATAGTGTTCCCCTCACTCATTTTGCTAAAGTGCAGCGATACAATGGTAGCCCAGGGACATTATTTGCATATTGTCGAGGGGTGTGTGAATAGGGCTTAGGAGAATGAGAAATTGTATCAGCCACAAAGAAAAGCAATGGTCTGTGACCACATGCTCCATCTTCTATGCATATGTTATCTGAGATTGAGGGCTTTTGTTGTCACATAAATGCAAATGGAAAGCCGGAATGCAAGGAGAAAATGTCCAATTATGGTTCAAATAGGAATTTTGCTCAATCCAATCCTGCGTTAGTGTTCTGTTAAGTATGATGTGCAGTGGACAGTGTCGCACAAATCCAGCATGGCAGTACGCTTTTAAACGTAGTACCTTTGATGTAGCAATCAGTGATAGGTTCATATATTCTTGACAGAAAACACAACCAGGATTTAGATTATGAGAATTGTCTCATAATTCGACAGGCAAAAATCTTATTTTTGATGATGAATGTTATGTTGCTCACTAGAGGACAGTCTGTTTGGTCAAGCTGCTCTTCTGCTTCTCTTGAAGTGCACGCGCATGTGATGAATATCAACACTGGGTGGCGCAATTTACACATGTTTATTTGTCAGAGAGCCCTTGAAACATTGAACACATGTTCACAATCAGCAAAATAAAAAGAAAACCAGACCTTTTCTTTTGTGAATAAACAGCCATGTGGTCACTGGGACACGTTCATCTCAAGAGGAAGTGCTATATTTTATTAACAACCATGTCTATTTCTATTAGCATTATTATTATTAACAATAAACACGAGTTCTGATGCTGCACATGATCTGATAGTTTGTTCTGGTCTTTTTTATTGTGATGGTGAAAACAGTTAGAAGCAGGAATGGCATTGTGTGGCTGAAGGCTGCATGATGTCACCAGTGAGAAGATGACGATGCTAAAGAGAATCCAATGATCAGGGAAACCATTTCTGGTTTGCAGTTATAAAGGGAAGCAACTCCATGGACTCACTGGACGTATTCCAGCCTCTCCGAGGTCCCCAGATGTGTTCTACAGCAAATCAAAAGTCCTTCAGGACCATTCATTATTTTTCTCGTTTAGTTACGTTGAAGCCTTGCGTCCATATTTCCCCCTCATTAATCTACACTCATAATCCCACAATGAAAAATCAAAATGACGACTTTACGAACAGGGATATAACATTGACTTGAGAATCGTCCCCTTTGTCACTTTTTCATTCCTTCATCGAATCCCATCTGCAGTAAAATGAACTTGACGTGATTTGATCTGACAACACATTATTTTGTTTATTTGTTTATTCACTTTCCTCTTTGTCCTGCTACATCCACATGTTTTTTTTTTCAGCAGACCTCACTTTTAAACAAAGGGCGGTGACACCTGCTCGTGGGCTGATTCACAACCTTTTCGTGACTTCAGATTTCAGTGACTGCTTGTAAAATTAAGGAGGCTTGGGCGGATACACAATAAAACACGGTGGAGAGGGAGCCTCCATTCATTGTCTCACCCTCAGGAAATCTAGGCGCATCCCTCGCACTCGAACCTGCCGTTTGCTCCTTTTAATCGGGACGTGACAGACTTATTTTACGAATTTCTGTCAGTTTGATTCGACACACGGAGGCGGCTTGGTCCGAGATGAGTTCAACTCTCGCTCTTTGGCACACGCCCCTCGCAAACTGCATGACCTCAACTCAATATCCTGTCCGCTATCAATGCGATTATGCAGGCATGCTAACAACAGGAAATTTGCTCTCACAGGGATTGACCGGCAGCCATGTATAGTGACTCGTGACTCAGAGGTGGGGCCTCAGTCTTGTGTGTGTTTTTTTGTAAATCAGCCGCAGTGGGAGCACTGGGGTTATCTCTCCGGGATTGTCGTTTCACGCCATGAGTCACAGCCTGCAGCGGGAGGCACGGCGATCCTCTCCTCATGACTCTTTGTGGGTCGAAGGGAGAGCTACCTTCTAGTGCGAGTCATGCGTTTGTGTGTGACACAGAAGATAAAAGAGGCAACATGTGGCCCTTCATGCTGGAAACACAACCAACGGGGGGAGGTCTACGTTTCAGTGAATAAATGTAACAGACTGTTACCAATGTTAAATGTTTAACAGTGTAAGACGTTTCAGATCGGTATGGCCCCCCCGGACTTTGACCTGCATCTTGAATTCCATCTTGAGAGGTAAGACATTGAGTAACTGAAAACCCACAAAAATAAAACTTGAAAAAGGCAAATTTGCAGAATCCGATTAGTTAATATCGTTTTTTTTTTTTTTTAAAAGCATACACAAAATATCCAAATACATTCCGCTGAGCGGACAGTGGACGCTGCGTGTGTGGCTTATCTTTTTTTTTTTTTTTCACGCTTACATAATATTAAGCGAGAGGCACCTGTCTCTGATGCATCCCGCTCGGACAGCTCAAGCACAAATAGCTTCTGCGGGGCGGCTGCATCGCAAAGCAAAACAGAGTCTGACACATTGACATGAGGCCTTTTCCTCGGGCAGAGGCCCGTAGAGACGCTGCGTAGAACAACAGCACAGTCAACGGCTAAAAAATGAAAAAAAAACGGACGAAATGCCATCCTGTCTGATGAGACTTCCTCATAATAAAAGCTAAGCTCACGTCAGAAGCTCTTACATCCAAACGAGGGTTTGCCACTTTAGCGCGGAGCCTTTTTTTTGGGGGGTTGAGGTTTCGCATTCGTTCCGGGACGCCGATGACGACTTCGCTAAGTGGCGGGCAGATTGCCGGGGGAGGGAAAAAGCGCCTTCTTCCTGTTATTCAAAGAGGTGTCAGTTATGAGTTGTGCTTAAACCAGAAGTTTCACAACACTCAGTCACAGCGGAAGCACAATATCAACTCTGGTGTTTCCTCTATGCATGAGTGGATTATCTGGAATCGGGCATAAACAATGGCCACATATCAACCCACGCTTGGGGAAATAAATGTGGCTGTAAATGTCAAAGGCGGTGTGTGTGTGTGTGTGTGTGTGTGTGTGTGTGTGTCGTCAGAGTGGTAGCACCGGGATCACGTCACCCCCCCGTTTTAAATAAAGGCTTCTCTCTCTCAACGACTCCCCTGGAATGGAGCCATCACGGCCTCCGTGGCTGAGGCCGCCGGAGGGGGGGGGGGGAACCCGGCTCTCCGCTTCAAGGTTGCGCTACACCTGGCAGAGGTGAAAATGTGTAGAAGTATCCTCCCTCCTGCAGGGCCAACTTTGGAACCCTTACCCTTTTGTGTTGCAATAAAACTCTCAGAGACAAGTGTGCTCGTTGGGTATTGTGTGTGTGTGTGTGTGTTTGTGTGTGCGTGTGGATGTGTGTATGTGTGTAGAAGGGTTAGGATGAAGAGCCTTTGGTACACCGTGTGCTTGTTGTAAGGAGTTGTCTAGAGCTGCTGAGCGATTGACGGCCCTCCCGGAGAGAAACGCCGTGTCTTGTTATTGCCAAGGAGATCTGTGAAATCACTTTTATTTCTCAAGACACACACACACACACACACACACACACACACACACACGCACTGTGTACTCCAAGAACTCTCCGCTTTATAAAGCTGCAAAGAGTTTTTTTAAATCTGTTGCTAAGGAACAAGAGAGAAACCTGTGACCCACAGACACATTTGTGTTAACAGACACACATACTTGTTTTTCTCTGTACAAACCATGTCTATGTAAGCTGATCACAGTACTAGTAACATTTAACATTTAATACAAACTGGTGTATACTTTACACCAAGTTTTACCAAATATTTTCAGTAACATTTTGAATGCAAGGCTTCAATTTCCTCTTTACGCTGGCAGAAATCTGGTCATCTGTGTTCTTATCGCATCCATGCAGACTCCCACATGTTCTTTTTTCTTTCTGACCCTTTTACTCTGTTGGGACACCAGCTGACATCAGACACACACACACACACACACACGCACACTCATCGGACCAAGTCCCCAGAGGTCGAAGGCAGCACAATGTCATTATCAAGCATCGGATTCTACGTGGTCACTGCCCATTCAGTCATGCTGACGTGCCTTTTGTGCTCAGTAATTCTTCTCACAGAAGACCCCCCCCCTCCCACACACACACACTCAATTCGCCGCCCCCCCCCTCCCTCCCCCTCCCCATCCCGTCTACTGCGGCCCATCTGTAATCCCATCCCCCATCCTGCACCCACCCACCCACCCCGTCTCACCCTTTGCACTCCCCCCAAACAAACCAGCTGTCTTGGCCGGTCGTGTCCCCGGAGGCGTAAACAGGTGCCGAGAGGGCCGCGTGGGGGCCCTCGCCATGCGACACATGGCGGCGCGCTCCTCCGTCCTTCTCCTCCTCCCGCGGCCCTGCCCGGCGCGCTGCGCAGGAGGAGGAGGAGAAGAGAGCGGCGTGTTGTGCGGCTGCCCTGGTCGACCCGGTCGTTATGAGCGGACGAGGATCCGTCAGCGGAGACCCCCTCGCCGGCTCCGGGATGTGAAGGGTCGCCGTGGCACCCGCTTGAAAAAAAGTGCGCGTCGATGGGTTTAGTGGAGAGTTTGTCAATTGTGTATGTGGTTTTCAGTTCGAAGACCTTATTGGCCCGTCTGGATCTCTTTGTTGGGGTATATTTTGGTGCTGAGCGCTAAGGAGGAACCTTGACATGCCTTCATCAGCTTGGAAAATATACATTGCTGTGTGACCAAAATAGATTAAAGGAAAGGGGTCCGTCCTGCTAAGCCTGAAGCTGGCTGTATTTTTAGCACAAACAACACAGCGCGCACAGAGAGGGAGGAAGTGCTGGACGCAGGTCGATGCCCCTTCACTTGTGTGAGTGTGAGACGTTGATGGAGCCCCCCCCCCGATTGAAGGCGTGCGCCTCTTTCTGACAATAGTTCCCCCCCCCCCTCTTGGATTCAACTCCATCACTTCAAAGCGCACTTTGAAAACGGATGTTTCCGAGGGCCGCTTTGAGGCCTTGAGTACGCAAGTTATCCTGCTTTGGCCTCGTCCGTCTCTGACGCCGCTAAAGATGTCGCATCAGCCTCTTTGTGCAGCGCTTTCACAACTTTTACGGCTCTTTCAAGCGCCCGCAAATACGGCACCCGGGTTTGCGAACCGCTTTTTGAACGCGGTGAAGTGCGCTCTTTTGAAGCCGGGAATGAACAAAGGACGCCCTTACGCCCTAAAACCGTTCCACTATCACTCTCTCTCCCCGTGGTGAGCTCAGCTGCGTTGCACACTCTTTTGTACATCTGGCACTTTCGACTCCTTGACACTGTGTGTGTGTGTGTGTGTGTGTGTGTGTGTGTGTGTGTGTGTGTGTGTGTGTGTGTGTGTGTGTGTGTGTGTGTGTGTGTGAGAGAGAGAGAGGGTGGGTGGGGTGTGTGGAGGGGTGTTAGGCACATGTGGGAGTGTGTGCATGTGGTTTCAGGGGCTGAGCCGCGCTACCAACCCAAACGGCCGCCTTGTACGGTAGAAACGCTGCAACCTCTAACAAGCTGAGGCAAGTTGGTGGCTCAGCTCGTGCATGTGTGCATGACTTTTATCATCTTCCATCTCGCAGCAGCTCCACAAGTTATTCCCCCCCCCCCCCCAACTCAGTGGCAATTACTGGAAAGTGTTGAGTTGCAGCTGCTGTATTTCAAACCCCACAAGTATTTGCACAATAAACACACGCAGGAATGTAACCTTGCCTTGTTGTATAATCAACGGTTAGTGCATTTTCAAAAATAAAATGGTGAAAATAATGGTGATTTTTCCCTTGCCATGTTAAAAACCCTAAACTTGATTACCCTGCGTGGGGGGAAATAAGAAGGCAAGAACAGTGTGGCCCTTTTCGAAATAATAATTATGTTGTATGAATAAACTGAAACAGATGGATGATTTCCTCTGTGGAATTTTCAAGACAATTCACAAATAATAAATAATTTTCCATAAAGATCAACAACAGATAAACGAGGACTTCATCCAAATTGCTGTCACATGCAATTCCCTTTTTTTCCGCAGCTATACAACTAAATCAAGTGATCTGTGCACGTGTGTGTTTGTGAAGGCTTATTAAAAGGCACTTCCACATGCTAATGAACCAGCAGTGGGAGCTGAGATTGTGCAATATCAGCGCAACACATTCGTCCAGCTGCTCGAAGTGGCCTCTCGCGGGTCTGCTGTGCAGCTTGAAGCCTGAATGATGACTCTCAGCAGCAGCTCCCGCATTTGCATTTGATGCAGACTCCTTGCAGACTTTAGTCGGGGTGGAGGGGGGGGGGGCGAAACGCAGCACCGCGGATGGATCTGAACTCAACGAAAACTTTGCCGAGCCGGTTTTCGAGCGGAAACACCAACGCTCATAAAAGTACTCCCACTTCGCTGCTCGAGTCCTGTTCGAGTTAAAGGACGCGGGGTTCGCGCGTAACAGGTTTGCGCTGTACGTTTAAATAACCCCGGGGTTGAAAGCGTGCGCGGGCGGAACTAGCTTTCCCGGCGGAGGAGCACAGAATCCTCTCACCGGTGCGCACAGTTCATCCGCTGAGCTCGATCCAGACGGAGTGCGCTTAAACTGGAGGGTTTAACTCCGGGATGCGTCGGCGCCGCGTCTCATAAACAACAACACGTCGACTTTAACGAAGCAACGCGTTGACCTCCACCGAAACTGGACCGGTTTTTTTTTCTTTTTCAAGAGAAGTTGTTCCCGTGTTTTTAGTCCTTTAAAAAAAAAAAAAAAAAAAAAAATCAACCGCGCGGACTTCTCTCTCTCTCGACGCTGGAAGGACTCAATCCAGAAAGCTCAAGATGTCAATTCTCCCCTTCACTCCCCCCATCGTCAAACGACTGCTGGGCTGGAAGAAGGGCGAGCAGAACGGCCAGGAGGAGAAATGGTGCGAGAAGGCGGTGAAGAGTCTGGTGAAGAAGCTGAAGAAGACGGGACAGCTGGACGAGCTGGAGAAAGCCATCACCACCCAGAACGTCAACACCAAGTGCATCACCATCCCCAGGTGAGGGTCGCCTTCACCTTCACCTCTCTCACCCCCCCCCCCCCCCCGTCGCCTTTAGACGCGCACGTTGCCATTTTAAAATATACATTTTTTAAAAACTCGTCGCGCTACTTTTTTCGCGCTGACGTCGGTCTCCGCGGGGGCGCGCGGCGCGTCAGTGAGGACTCGTCGGGAGGAAGAGAGAGAGCGAGAGGTGTCGTGCAGGTTATCGCGATGCACACTTGTCGTTTGTCTAGCTTTGATCTGGCGTCACGTCTGTTGGACAGAGGGACGCGATGCACGAATGGAGTCCCAAGTTAAGTTATATAACTTGGTCTAAAATCGGGGACACTTTCTCGCGTGCGTGCGGGGTGCGTGGGCGGCTCTGCGGTGTCTCTGTTCCGCGCGGCCGTTCCTGCACCGGGACGGAATACAAATTCCTAGCATCAAATCCGGCTTTCAATACCTATACCTACACCTATATACTAATAGTTTCTGCTGATTCCTGCCATGCAGTTCCCTTACAAGCAGTCCTTCCTCTCTCTCCCCCCCCCCCTTTTTACAGGTGAGGGGCTGTTTGTAAACGTCATCATATGAGACGGCACACCTGCAGTGATTAATCAATAACCCTACAGGAAGTTAGCCAATGGTTTACGTGCTTTTATTGATGGCTCCAGCATCTCAAATGAGCGGTTTTGATGGTTTACTTTTGTTATGCAGATGAATATGTCGTGGTTTTGGACACTTGAATACATAGCAATGTGTGGACTGGGCCCTTCTTTTTTTTTATTTTTTTTTTTACAAACAATAACTTGATTTAACTATGCAGATAAATCAGCAATGAAAACAACGTTTGGTTGCAGCTAGATGACGGCCATGTCATTTATTCAAGAGGCCTCTCTCAGAAGTCTGAACAGCAACTGAGCATTACAACCTTTTTATAAAAGTAGGGTTGTGTTCGGTTTGATTCCTAAAGTGGCGACCAAGTGTGTTTTTATGTGTTTTTTTTTTTTTTTTTTTGCAAGTTGTAACTGACAAATATAGACCTCAAACCTTTTGCCTGTGTCCACAGAATCTCTCCGGCATACGCGGGGTAATTTAGATTTAATAGAGCACCCGGGTGTCCGATGAAAACCGAGCTCGGCGCGGGGCGCTCCCACATTCTTCACCGCCGCGCATCACAGCGTGCAGAGGCCCGGGCCAACTATCGGAGTTAAGCCTACCCGGAACGTTAAACAATGTTTGTCATGATCCAGGTTTTATGTTTCCCACCACTAATACAGAGGAGGAGGAGGAGGGAGTGCATTAAGATGACCCCCACAGATCAGTGCGGCCTGACACCGTCCCTGGAGAGCTGGTTGTTTCTATTAATTCCCACTTGGTTCTGGCCTGCTGACAGCGGTCGGCCGCCCTGCGTGTCCAGGCGCGTCCGCGAGGAGGTCAGCTCCCATCTATCTTGACACATGTAACTGCCCCCCCCCCCCCCTCCCGATGAGGCGTCTCCATGACGGTTCGACCGTGATGTGCAGCAGGCGCTGCGTGCCGTCGGTTGAGCCGGGTCGCGTCGGGTGCCGGTCGGCAGATCGAGTGTCCGTTTTGCGGCGGAATTTAAGGTTGGGATTGTTGAAAGAGGCGTGATTGAGATCTCATATCTTAGAGGGCCAAATACCAGAAGCTGAAACTTTATTTTTGTAAAAATTACATGCTTTTAAGTGGCTTCGATTTATATTCCCAGGCGTAGTTTGCAAACAAAATGCTCTGGGAGTATGTGCTTTGGGCTCGGCCACTGCTCCACTCGGCTTTGTAGCTCGCTGTGGTTTCCACAATGAGCCGTTTTTTTTTTTTTTCAGGACCAGTAAGCAAAGTGAATGCTGGGGGCTCGTGTCCAAGTTCAAGCCTTAGTCACTCATCAACAAGCAATTGTGGCATTGCGGTGCTGACCTATCCTCCCTCCCTCTTTTTGCACCATTTCACCCGATGAGCTGTAAACAATCGGTGGGGGAAATGCGTCAGGCCATGAAAGTCTACCGGGTGGTTTTCCGATGGTGGCGGAAGTATTTGCAGCGCAAGTAACTTGTGTGCATTTGTAAGCAGAAGCCTGTTCTGTTTCTGTTGTTGTTTGGTAAATATACTGAAGCTGAAAGTAGGAATTGTCATTCTCTCAGAGGTCGTATTGATGGACGAAAAAGAGGCTGCTGTTTGCTTCCTGTTATCTACCCATGGCCATTTTTTTACTTTCTTCAAGCCGTGGTCCTCATTGTTCCCTGACCTCAAAAGATGGCCAAGAACCCGTAACCTTTTAAGGAAGTGATAATGTCGGTCACACTAAGCAGGAAGTTATGAAGTCGTGACCTTCCCTCAAGCCACAGTTTCATCTTTGCACCAGCTGTTTGTAGCTTTCGGGTAATTGATGGGTAACATTTGATGTCCCACAAAGCAAAACCTTTTTTTTAAATAGTCGGTTTTGTTTGAGTAATTACTTTGATGTTTTCTCGAATTTGTAGGAGATAAATTGTCCAAAGTAGACAGATGAGGCTGAAAACAGACCATCATGTTGTGTTGGAACAGAGACAAATTTTTAACATAACTATGGAAGACAAACAATCCTTCTCAATCGACATGTTTTTAGAGGGAATACCTTTTAAAGAAAACCCAGGATTCCAAAAGCAGTTTAGTGGGGGAACCCTAGTGGTGTGTGTGACAAATGATTCAAGGTGCGCGTTTGTTTGCGTTGTTTTCTTTTTTTTTTTTTTTTCTTTGCAGAGCCTGAGGGAGTAGATTCCTTCCTCCCTCCCTCCCTCCTTCTCTCCTACCTTAACTTTGACTGGCTCATGCCTGGGGAGTGCTTTTGTTCTTGCCCACACACATCCTTTCCTTCCTGGCAGTGAGACCTCAGTCTGATTCACACTGCAGCGTGTCAGGGCAGGATGGATGGAAGGAAGGAAGAGAGGAATCCCAAGTACAGAAATAAAAGATGGGATGAAACAAAACAACAACAAAAACCAGGGGCAGGAGAGATCACAGAGAGACTGTATCCGCGACAAGGGCGGAGACACCACAGCTCCCGTTTACGTACAAACGCGGCCCTTCACGGGCAAAAGAGGTCAACCGCTGTGTTCACATCTGGGTCCGTGCTCGTTGAGATTCACGGAGCAGGTTACAGACAATTTAGTAAAAGTTTACAGGATTGTTTTTATTGAAAACTGATCTCGCGGATCATGAACTCATGCAGGGAGATGCAGAGGGAGGGCATTCCCAATGATGTCATCGCGTTTGGGGTTTGATTTAACGAGGGGAGGGTGACGTGTACGCCATAGACAGCAGAAGACAGAATAAAAAAAAACAGTGAAAGTGACAGATGAGTCCGAGGGGAGGAGGGGGTGGGGGGGGATAAAAGCAAACCAGGAAGCCGAGGGTTCGGATGACGAGGGGGAAGGAGACAAAATATCTGACGACACGCAGCAAAGCGGATTCTCGAGCTTATCGCAGGAAGGAGAAAGAACGAGCAACGCGCTAAAAGCTCAGACAGAACAGGTGTGTGTGTGTTCCATGCAGACAACCGCCCTGCATCAAAAGAAGTGTGTGTGTGTGTGTGTGTGTGACTGGATCAGAGACAATAAACACACACACACTGTCTAGGAGATATGGTGTGCACTTGCATGCTGTACATACAGTTGTTCTATTATCTATTAGCATTATTATTCATGTTTTGTGAGCCAGTTGAATGCAAAAACCTTTTTATTTTATTTTTGTCAATGAGAAGCCGAAGACAGAGGAGGAGTGATGATGTCACACTCTCAGATATTTCACATTGTGCAACACATGCCCAGACCAGGGTGTAATTTGGGATTTTTTTTTAATTGATGGTAAAGACGGACATGTTGGTCCCTCTCTCCTCCAACACCATCCCACAACATCGTCAGCATTCTGATCCGGTCCGCTACATTTAGTTCTGATTATTTCAATCATTTCAATTGCCTCAAACAACAGTATACAATATAACATATTAAAAAAAAAGATTTGATGGGATTAAATCTTTTAGAAATGTTTTAATTTGGCTCATATCCATAGACCACACACACACACACACAATCTTTCTCTGACTATTCTCTTACATGATAAGTATCACACCTGAGACTGCATTGTTCGATTGAAGACGGGTCACAGAGAGTTTGTCTGTGTGTGTGGGTGGGTGTGTGTGTGTGTGTGTGTGTGGTTGGCTGCTCTAACGATGCCAAAAGTCTGCCTTCAGTAGTCTGGTTCAGGATTCTTATCATTGTTTTATTTGCTTGACAGAAAGTGGATACTGTTGAACTAAGCGTGTGTGTGTGTGTGTGTGTGCGTGTGAACTACAGTACCTGTGTAATGTGTTTACTTTGTT
Organism: Pungitius pungitius; assembly: GCF_949316345.1. NCBI lineage: Eukaryota > Metazoa > Chordata > Actinopteri > Perciformes > Gasterosteidae > Pungitius > Pungitius pungitius. The sequence continues at coordinate 20,935,290 of NC_084903.1, forward strand.
TCAAAGGCAAACAAAAGTGGATCAGCCAAAGCTCATTGGTTTCACCTGCACTGTCATACTTCAACTGTTTTTATGTAAGGATAGTATCATAATATTGTGATACTGTGACAGTTATGTATCTATTATTTAGAATTTTTAAAAGACCATAATCTATATATTATTTTAAGAAAAGAAGGGAAAGAAAGATAGGAAATGAAACTTATTTATAATAGTTATTTGTGGATAGTTATTTGACTCTAATTGAACAGTAACGTAGTCTAAACTCATCATTTACTATTTACTGGTGTGTGTGTGTGAGAGAGATGGGGGGGGGGGGGGGGGTGGTGTTAGTCAGCTCAGAGGAATGCTCGCGCTGCCTCCCGGGCCCTTGAGGAGGGCGTCGGCTGCTGTAAGGTTTTGGGCCTGCTGCCGGGGTGGAGGGGGTTAGAGAGACAGCGCTGCCTCAACTTGGCCTTCTCACTATCTGGGAGTGCATGTGCACGCCGTAGAAACACACACACACACACACACACACACACACACACACACACACACACACACACACACACACACACACACACACACACACACACACACACACACACACACACACACACACACACACACACACACACACACACACACACACACACACACACAAACACGTTCCCCAGACAACAAGCCGGTCTTTGTGCTCCTTTGGCCACCGCCGCTGCTGCTGCAGGGTGCTGCACTACAGCTGGATCTGTGAGGGGGGAAACACTTGACATGAAGGAGACGGGTTAGGAAGGAGGGGGGGTAGCAAGGAGGGGGGTTAGGAAGGAGGGGGGTTAGGAAGGAGAGAGGATCGCTCTTCAAGCCGCGAGTACAGGTGGACGTTTTTTTTCCCAACACGGAAAGATCATTTATCAGGTTGTCTGCGACATTCTGCTGACGAGGAGCAGCACTTCAACACAAGGACCCGAAACACTTCAAACCTTCAAAGGACGAGCAGCACAAGATGAGCAGCCAAATCGAGGTCGCGACCCCATCTTTGCTATTTCAAGGTTGCAATGCGCTTCATGATTCAAATATTGATCCCTCCAGAAGTGGAAACTCAACTTTGTGAGACGTGAATGCGTTGTGTGTCGGTTAGGAAGTACTCGTGTAGACTGCTCAGGTGTCGCTTTGTTGTTACTTACTCTTTGAACAGGAAGTTCTTTTTTATGCAACCCAAAACAGTGCATGCTGGGATAGTCCGCAGACAGCCACGGCTCGTGGTCTTCGTGTCGCTTGGCGGGACGTCGTCTCCAGGTGGGAGTTTTAAAGAAGGAACAAGCGTTCACTTCACTGGACGAGGAGACCTCTGGAAAAAGACTCAAACCGGACTGTTGGGGGGGGGGGGGGGATTTATTGATGACTTGCGTGTGGAATATTTTCAGTCATCCATCACCGTGACGCTCCGCTCGTTGAGCATCAGCTCCCAGGTTTCCTGAGTCCAGACGACGGCGTTATTTTGTCGTCGGCCTGCTGGTGTCTTATTTCACGCCCCTCACTGGTCCCAGCGCACCCAATGATGTCACCTGTGGGTTACCCCCCCCCCCCCCCCCCCCCCACACTCTGCTTCCTCTGTATGAAGAAGAAAAGCCTGATGACTTTTCCAGAGTGTGTGTGTGTGTGTGTGTGTTGTTCCTCCGTGTGAGTTGCACCACTGCTGGAATGTCCTCACTGGCCTTCTTCTCGCTGCATTCTTTCTTCGGTGATCACGTTGATTTGCTTCTGCGTTGCGATGATGAAATGTGTGTAAACCGTAAAGATCTTCACCGTCTCAACGAGGACTTTATCCGACTAAAGGATTTTAAACCAACGAATGTTACGCTCAGTTTGCCTCCTCTCGCATTATCGCTCAGTAACTGAAAAGACTTGTCTGTCTCCCCCCCCCCCCCCAAAAGCTTCCCCTGGTTGAACCCAGGTCAGTAACAGAACTTTCAATTCAATTTTTGATTTAATGCCCCCCCCCCCGCCACAAAGAGGGAGAACTAAAACTAATTATTATTCCTACAATTACATAATGTTATTGCCTGTACATTTGCGGACTGGTTGTGACACGTTGTTGTTGTTGTTGTTGTTTGGAGGGCGACCCCCCCTCAGCCGGAAGAGAGTGGATGTCAGCTGGACTTGATGAAAGGCACAAAGGCCATTTTAGCCTCGCGCCCCCACCCTCGCTCTGTACTTGGACGGAGGCTGGGCGGCCGGGGGCGGTGGGACAGACGGAGGAGGAAGAGAAAAGGGGGGGGGGGGGGTTGGGTTTAGGGGGCCAGTCACAGACACTGAGCTGCCCTGAGCTGTTGAGACAGTCTGCCAGCCCCTTTGTCCAGCAGCACCCTCCTTCCTTTATCCATCATCCACTTTGCCCCCCCCCGCCCCGCCCCCCATGCTCTCACAGGACAGACTGTGACTGGAGGTCCTGACATGCACTTGCATTAAAAACCTACCAAAATATTTTGTATTATTTGGATCGAGCATGAGCTCTAAGGGCCCCCACTGGAAGACGGCAGAGATGGACGTGGAGGACGTCACGGGGTCACTGCGCCCAGACCTGTCCTTGAGTTACAAGCCCGGCAAAGCTGTAAAAAGTCCATTTCAAAAGGTTTGAGGGAGAGAGTGTGTGTGTGTGTCTCTCTCTCTCTCTCAGAGCGTAACAGGGCATGCCCCAGAGTGTTTGTTTTGACCCCCCCCTCCTCCCTCCCGAGCTCAGTGAAGCTCAATCTGCTCTGTCTGAGTCGGTTTTATGAGTCAGCCACACACACACACACACACACACACACACGGCATCAGTGTATTTTCCACTCCACAACCTAAACTCCCTCTTTTCCAAACCAAACTCCACCTTTAGACAGATGATCACTAAATGTATGAATCCCTCGAAAGTAGTTATTTTATCTCGCTCGTGTGTGTGTGTGTGTGTGTGTGTGTGTGTGTGTGTGTGTGTACCTACTATTACCACAAACAGAGCTGGTTGGGCATAAAGTTCAGGCTTAGCTACGGGTCATGAAACACAATGATGTTGACACAATTTCCCCCAGCAAAAAAAAATCTATACCAATTGGTCCCTTTTTCTTTTTTGCTGATCAGTCTTTTTCTCTTTCTTTCTCTCATCAGAGACTCATCTTTTTCAAATGTACACTATTTTACCATCTGATTTTTGGCCCGAGTTGTAAACACGAGTATTGAGGTCCACCCAGCAGGGTATTTGAGGTCATAGTACCCCCCCCCCCCCTCCCCACCCTCCTCAACTGAAGCACTCTGAGCCTTTTAGGGATCCAAGGCTTGATGGAGACGCAAGAGAGTTATTATTTTTTTCCTCTTTCCATTAGTTTCTCATTCAACATGCAGGAGTCATAACTGACCCGGATAGAGCGAGTCATGCAGTTGGTGGGAGTCATTGGAACGGGGCTTTGATCAGTGATCAGTGAATCAACATGCAGTTAAAAAGCCACTATTTTGATATTAAATGAATCAAGTTGTTTTTGAATCATACATTTTCAGTGGTTCCTGCGTCTCTCATTTGACTGTTTTGGGGTTTCACTCGTCTTTCGGGATCGTAAACTGGATTTTGCTTGTGTTTTTAGAAGTTGTGCTGAATCATTCATTCATGAACCAATCGATTTGAGGAAAATAAACAGCAGATTCGTTAGTTGCAGCCCTTATTCACAACTCCAAATATTAAAAAAAAAAAAGGTTTCATGAGGAAGTAAATGCCCTCAACATGAAACAATAATTGAAAGCGCAACCTTTGTTTGTTCTCCTTGGATTATATTTAACTGTA